>NC_092633.1:73680984-73983404 GCF_039555335.1 Amphiura filiformis
TGGCATTGAACTTTATGTGTATCTTTCTCAAAAGTAAGAGGGTTGAATGACAATTTAATTGATCATTGATTATTGAACACTAAAAGGTCATCCAACATGTCTAATTTTTGAGTGCTCAAAGATCACAAAATTCATTGTCATTTTGAGCATATTTCTAGGATTTTATTTTAGCTTTTATCAATACAGATTATAGATAGATATAGATATAGATTTAGATATTATTACTGGTGATCATAGCTTGACATTGAACTTCAAACCAAAGTTGTTATTGCTCGAATCAATTGGTGTGAAGAGAAGGAATTTGGAGGAGATACCTGGACTGACCCTGAGTATAACCAACCTAGTTCCACAGAGAGAGAAAGGAGGTGCTGCCAAGATTTTCTAGTGAGCAGGGACTGCTTAAAAGTAAGTTCAAAATTAAGGTCATGGTCTTTCAGTTGTAAAATTGTATCCAAAAATAGAAAGGACTGTGCAGTGCCATTTTACTTGGGATATTTAAA
This sequence comes from Amphiura filiformis, assembly GCF_039555335.1. Classification (NCBI taxonomy): domain Eukaryota; kingdom Metazoa; phylum Echinodermata; class Ophiuroidea; order Amphilepidida; family Amphiuridae; genus Amphiura; species Amphiura filiformis. The sequence continues at coordinate 73,681,485 of NC_092633.1, forward strand.
ACAGTTGTGTACATAATTACATAACATTTAAATAAGTGCATGATGTTATCACTGAATTATTTAAAATGAAGTTTCTGGATTATTTTCATGTATTGCAAAATTGTTAGGTATAATTTTGTTGGCTCTCAACTTGTACCTCTTACACACAGCATTTGAACTTTTGTATCTTACCCCGATGTAGTAAATATGACTACCCGTGAAGTCCAGGCATTGCTAGTGGGCCTGCATCAGGATGAAAGGGCTGTGTTGACTGGAGAAGGGAGGAGAAGTACAGTGCAAGAAAGTATGGGAAAGAATAAAGGAAGTAAAAAGATGGATGGCAATAGCGAAGAGGAGAAGCCTACTCCATCGGATATCGGTGTTAGTAAGAGCAAAGAGAAGACCAAGAAAAAGACTGAAATGGAGAGTGCACCACCAGCTAAGAAAGCAAAGAGTAGCCACAAGAAGAAGCATAAGGATGAGAAGCCTACAAAATGTACTACATCAATAATCGATGAAGTCATTAGGAAGAGCAAAGAGAAGAGAAAGGAGAGTGCACCACCAGCTAAGAAAACGAAGAGTACTGAGAAGCAGCATAAAGACACAAAGAGTGGTGAGAAGCCTAGGGCCAAGAAAAAGAAGATCTTGCCTGATAGTGAAGATCATGAGAAGCCTGGCACCTCGGCTAAGAAAGAGAAAAAGATGATCTTGTCTGATAGTGAAGATCATGAGAAGCCTGGCACCTCAGCTAAGAAAGAGAAAAAGATCTTGAGTGGTAGTGAAGATGATGCTAAGAAGAGTGGCAAGAGAAAGAAAGGAAAGAGGAATTTGTCCAAGAGCGATCTGAAAAAGCAGCATTTGAGAGATGAAGAATTGCATGGGTCTCCAGGAATCGCACACGCCGGTCTAAAGCTGACATGAAGCGGCAGCAGAAGGCTCTAAACAAATTGAGTAAGGAGCGGTTTGGGGTGTCATCCAGCGAAAGCAGCGATTCTCATTATGACACTCCCGGACGCACACCTGACAGAGGATGAGCGTGATGAGGTTAGTGATGAATGTGATGATTCTGCACCACCCACACCAGTATTTGTTGGGGTAGAGATTGAAACCTTAAGTAAAAGGAAACCGTTTGTACCACCCTTGGACATATCAACTACTGACGACAAAGGGGATAATGAAGGTGATGATGCTGGAGAAGAGCTGGTGCAGAAGAAGAAAAAGAAGAGGACAAAGAAGAGGGGACCAAACCCACCTCACCCCGGATTCGGATGACGATCCTGAGCCGGGAAGGGCTTATCCACCAGACAGATTTGGCTGGACCAGGTCAGTGAGCTCCGTGAAGAAGGAGAAATTTGATGGGCCGCAGCCATCGGGTCCAATTTTTGACCCCCCGACACCAACACTGACGGTGATTCGTCCGATCATAGCCCTTTTTTATTTCCTTCAATTTTTTTCTCAGCGGTTGTTTGCTCTTATAACAACATGGACAAATGTAAATCTCAGGGGAGCAGACAAAAAAGAAACAACAGTGGAGGAAATAAAGGCATGGTTCGGCATACGAGTGCTGATGGGTTTGGTCAGGCTGCCATGTACTGAACACTACTGGTCGTCGCAGCCTGGGTTCAACAACGAACTGGTGTGCCGGACCATGACCAAGAACAGATTTGACGCAATCAGTCAACACCTTGCTTGCGCAGATCCTGCAGATGACCCAGATCATATCGAAGGAGACAAACACCGATATCTACACATGCGAGCTCATCCCCTGTACGCTCTGCAAGAGTTGTGGGATTCTGTGGTGAGGCGCTGCCAGAGAAAATACAACCTCAAGCAGCACCTCGCCATAGATGAAGCTATGATAAAGTACAAGGGGTTTAAGGCGCATGCGTCAAGAAATTCTTCCTACCAATGAAACCTATAAGATCTGGTTTTAAAATCTATGCAATGGCTGAGAGCAACTCAGGCTACATGTGCAACTTCCTGGTGCACCAGTACGCTGAACGGGGCGTAAAGATGAAAGATATCACATTGGAAGTAGCCCAGCCATTCTTAGATCGGTATCATCATATATATACCGACAAATTATACACTAGCATTCCCCTGGCTAAAGAACTCCTGGCTAAAAGGACATACTTAACTGGAGCCATCAAGACTATCAGCAAAGAATGGCCAGTTGACCTGTCAGGCACCATTGCAAAGAACCCACATGGGTATGAGAAGATAAAGAAGATGCCAAACACCCCAAGCGGTACCATGTACATAAGACAGAATGCTGATTTAACAGCTGTCCTCTGGAAGGATTCCAGGGTTGTCAGCATTCTGTCTTCTGCACATGATGGCTTCAGAGACAAGGGAACAGATAGAGTAACAAGAAAGGTCAAAGAAGAGGGGTCAAAGGTGGCGAAAGAAGAGGATATACCAGCGCCTACTCAAGTCATAGATTATATCAAGAATATGGGAGGAGTAGATAGAGCGGATCAACTGAGGGCTTACTACTCATGCTCCAGAAAGTCCCAGAAATGGTGGAGAAAGATCTTGTATTTCTTGGTGGACATTGCCAGAGTCAATGCATGGATTTGTTTTAAACATCACTACATGCAAAAGGCTAAGGAGAGTAAGACAGATGAAGAGAGTGACGATCTGCCTACCCTTGTTGACTATGAGAATTCGGATTCGGATTCCTCCAGTGAGGAAAGTGAGGAGAAGAAGACAAAAGGCCCAGAACATTCTGCCTTTACAATGGCGCTGGCAGAGGGCTTGATCGGCGGCTACACCAAAGGAAAACCAAGGAAGCACTTGTTGGCTACTTCAACACCTGTGCTGAAACAAAATGCACCAGACCATAGGTCTATCCGTATGGACGTAGTTCAGGCAAGGCAGTGCATGTGGTGCAGGAGAGAGGGGATAACAACGCCAAAGGGTTATGCTGTCCAGACAAGATTTGGATGCGAGACTTGTGATGTCTCCCTCTGCCGTGGAAGGTGCTTCATCAGGTACATGTAACTGCTGCCTTGGATCATGTGGTGAAGTGTTGCACTTTGTACAAGTGTTGCACCTCAATGCACATAACCATTAACAAAAAGTCACATTTACCACATCATAATATGTCTAATGTTTTGAATGCCATGTTTTAAAAACATTACTTCCCACTTTGTTTTCATACAGATTCCACAGCGATGCTGGCTTTGAGGTGGAGGAGAGCGCCGAAGAAGACTAATGTGCTCGCTGCGATCTGCTGAGACTAAACCTTACAGTTCGAGGATTTGCCAAGAACGGACGGGCGAATCTCCGTGTTTTGTGCTTGAGCAAAAAGAAAAATGAGAATGGAAAAAAAAGTATATACTAGTTGATGAAAGAAAGAGATGTGAAAAGAAAAATGAAAATGAAAAAAAAGTATATATACTAATTGATGAAAGAAAGAGATGTGAAAAGAAAAATGAAAAAATGTGTACCCTGGTATACAAGAAAAAACAAAACAAAAACAAACAAAAAACAAAAAAACAAAAAGAGAAAGAAAGAAGAAGAAAGAGAAGAAAAGAAAATGGCTATGATGAAAATCTTGGCAGATATTGTATACTATGAAGCCAATGAGATATTCTGAGCCATCACAAATAACACATCATATGTGTACAAACACCCCTACATGTAGGCCTACACACATACACCGACACATCCCCACTACACATAACATGTGTATAAACATATTAAAAAAAACCACATGCATGTACAAACAAACATTTTAAACATGTAGGCCTAACACCCTGGCAACACACACGCCCATAGTCATAGTTTAAAAATCTCACTAAACTATAGTTTTGTTTATAATTTGGCATAAAAAATTGAACCTTTTTGACAGGTACAGTTGTTGACAAACAAAACAAGTTTGTTGGGTTTTGTTCAGTTCAGAAGGTAACAACACATAAACCATGCCCTGTTTTGTTGGGGGTAGTAGGTTACTGGGCCAATGAACCCTGAACCATTTTGTTAGGTTCAACCGCTACCATATGTTTGTAGTGAGCAAGTCCTTTACAAGAAACCTACTGAAATGAACAAAACAGATTGTACAGTTTTGTTCATCTTGGTGACTTATTAGTTTGCACTTTGTTCAGGGTTGTTCAATGTAGTAGATGTTTACCAAAATGCAGAACCAGAGTTAGGGTTAATAGATTTTAAAGAAATGTTAAAATTTGAACCATAAGAAAAGCTATTTTAAAGACCCTTTTTCATTAAAAATTCGTCAAAATGCAAAAGCAAATAAATCATTGTTTTCCGCAATATATCGCGTTCTCAAACGCTGCATTCTGCGGCGCATACAGCTAGCAAAGACACGCACACATGGTAAACTGGATGGGCGAGGTGATTGCTGATTGAGGCGCTGAGTCGCCAATCGCGATCACTACCGTATTTTATCGTATTGATCTCTTCCAAGGTATAGGTAAAGCTTGCACCATTGCATTGCGAAACTGCGGGCCGACAGACCAACACCGTCCCCATCCTAGAATCAGTATAGGCCTACTCGATAAATTTCGCCAAAAAAAGTGCTGATATAGTGGTTTAAATTATAGGTTTTTTATATGAACATAATTTAGTGAATTTTTTGTTTGTTTTTATTTTGTTTTTCAAGTTTCATTCTGAACTTGAAAAGATGAAATTTATCTGTAAGAAGTAGTACCCGTAACCTGTAATGATGACGCAATCTGGTAGATACGATAGAAAACGTAGGCCCTAAATATTTTGCTAGTAGGCTAGACTTAGCCCAGCTTATATTTTAAGCAGTCCCAGCCTTGGTTCGGGGGCCTCTGCGGTCGTTCAGTCTCGTCTTAATTTTGAAGACCATAAAAATAGGCAAGCAGTTACTACCGGTAGGCCTATATTAGATACCTAAGGCCCTGAATAATGTTTCAAAGTGTTATTAAAACACGGATTTAAGATTCGTTTTCAAACGTTCTCTACTCCTGATTGATTATGATTGCGATAAAAGCTTTTGGTTTTACAACACTTTTTTGCGAATGTTTTGGCCGAATGCCTTTTTATTTGCAATGTTTGCCTGGTTTTCAACTTTCACGTTTATAATGTTTTCTACATACTTTAAAAGGTAAACTGCTTTAAAGCATTTTTCGTGAATGTTTTCATGCAGTGTTTTAAAACGCTCTTTATAGCATGATGCCTATACGGTAGGCCTACTGCATAAACCACAATCTAATATAAAGCCACAAGTGTTCCGCTTTTCTACTTTTGAAATTCGGTTTTGTTAGGCTATGTCAATTTCCGTGTTTTTCAGTTTTCTTGTGACCTCTCCGTGTTTTGCCCGTTTAACATGATATATAGGCCTACTTTTTGTCCGTTTTAAAAGAAGTTTATTCAAGACATATTACAACTTTTACCCCAATTTTTACACGTTTATTTGATTGAAAACAACAACAGACACACTTTTTTTTTTTTTTTTGTATTTTATTCACTTTTTATGCGGTACAAAATATTTTACAACTTTATTGTAGCTTTAGGCCTATAATAGGCTATGACCTTTATGCGTGTTTGATATTCCGTAAAAAGTTAAAAATAAAATATGATAACAACAAACAATTACAATAACAAAAACGGAATATTGAGTAATGCGACACATCAGAATCTTTTCAAATTTTACTTGGGATTCCTGTGGTGTAGGCCTAGCTATTACGGGCGTTAGAATGTCGTCGCATTGGACGGGCCGTTGTGGTGCCTCTCAAGCACTAACTAAAAAGAAAAAGCAACGAGTAGTAACAACATCATGTTTGCGGTTCAGAAAAGGACAATGAACATAAAATGCAATATTTGTCAAAAAAAAAAAAAAAGGAAAGAAAATCACCAAAAACGATAAATTAAAAACATTGCATTTTTAAAGCAAAATTAAGAAAATTAGGACAAAACAGAAATCACAATTATAATATGTCTCAATTTATTCTTCATTTCATAAAACTTCCTGATTATCTGCTAAAATAATTGCTTGTCAGTTATTCTATGCTACTTTTAATGTTCTGATGTCCGCAAATTTTAATACAGAGCATGATCTTTTTTTGTACGGAACAGGACAAAATTGTGCTTAAATAATCATGGTTTCGTTCGGCAACACTACCATGCACTGTGCAACTTATTCACAGTAACCTGTCTGTCTGTCCATGCGCCTCCTGTCGCTCCTCAACGCTGACGCTGACGCCGGTGCCGCCGCTGCCTTGCCGGAAGCTCTGCTGCACCATGGAAACAAGACTGCAGTAAATAAAATGATTACACCATGTGGATAAATATCTGCCGAATGTGCACGGATAATTTAGTAAAATTGTATATTTTACCTTCTAATTCACCAAAAAATGCCAATCTGCTGCAGTTGGACGCCCTTCTCATTTTCTAACTTGACCAAACGTCACAAGTCACCGGATTATATATTTATGGAATAATCTTCAAAATGGACCTAAAATCCGCTGTATTTTTCTAAATCGCGATTTTCGCAAGTTCACTTTTGACCACTGTGACCCATTTTTGGTCCGCCATAGCGCCTAAATGAAGCATCACTGAGGTAAGTTTTTAAGTCAAACGTTAAGATATGGCCAAAATCTAGATAGTGTTTTTTCATTTTTTAAATTAGGGCCTAGAACTTTTTTATCACCCATGATTCAAAAATTTGAACACGGGTCATACGTTTTTACTGATTTTTTGCCTGTATTTTAAAAAACTAAGCAAAATTTCAAAAAATAAAAAACACTTTCTAGATTTATTTGTCTAAATTCATGTTTTACAGTTTTGATTTTCAAAAAATTTTTTATGGCGGACCAAAATTTTTGGTCAAAAAAGCCGCTTTTTTTGGGATTTTCTCAAAATTGTACTTTTGACCCAAAACTGATATTTTAAATGGATTGATGAGCTCATTTCGTTCAAAAAATGTATACTTTTATATACTTTACATAAATAGTTTTCGAGTTAGGAGGTGAATAATAATGGATAATTAGTGATCCTGTGTGCCTCCTTAAGCCGCTTAGAAGTAGTTTATCTCATTATTTCAGCTTAAAATGATCAGAAAACCTCCCTGACAGTTGTTAGTAATATCATGTAAAATTTTTGGCAAAGAATAACAAAAGTAAAATTTGACCAAAATCACAGATGGCTTTTACTTACCAAACAACAAATTACTAGACTCTAAACCAGCATGTCTAACAGCATCAGTAACCTCATCTAATGTGTGGAACTTGTCAATTATTGTCTGGAATGAGTTTGAAGAATTTGCACTACCACCACTACCAAAAATCCATCCCCAAATGCTTGGATTTTCTTCTGCACTCTTAGCCGACTTCAACTGATTCAAATCTGGATAGATGCTTTCATATGATGGAGGCTCATGACTGGGCATTTGAGATGCTGATGATGCTCCTTCTGATGGAGGTGCTGAAGGTTTTGTCCTGCCTGATGTTGATTGGCCCTGCCGTGGTGTACGGCTTTTCTTACCACCAAAACATGCCTCATAGAGCTTGTGAGTGATGAAGATGACAAAAATGACGAATGCAATTTGGGGTATCATGATGACAACTTGTCAAGTACTTGGATGTCAAATTCTGACCTGATACCTGCAAAGAAATAAAATTGAAATCATTACAATACTTTTAAGTGACATATTAAAGGAGTATTTCATGATCCTAGCATCTTCTTTTATGTAATTTTGGTGCTGTATCCAAGATTACAGAATAGCAAAGAAATCTTCTATTGAAGGATTATACAGCTTTTCCAAAAGCTGCCTAATTCCTCAATGGAGTCTTTACACTATTGTTACCAATATTTCTTGAGAAAATGCAAAATTAGTCACAAAATTATCAGGGGGTGTATGTAGAACCACCTTTTAAAGGGGAAGAAAATGATTATTAAAAAATATCATCACATATGACACACCAAGATTTTTTTATTCCTCGCAATATTTGTCTCTAAATAAATTTGAACCCTTGATCAATAAAGTAAATACTTACCTTTAAAATAAAATTCACATATGAATATGATTATGGTTATATGCGTCTCAGATGATATACTAGAGCAATGAGATTGTAGCTATATAAAATAGTGTTAGAGAAAATCCTGTCAAAGTCAAACTGTGTGTGTCTGGCAAATCAAAATGCATTTGTGTTTCTCGGGGTGTTTCTGCTCTCTGTTCTGGTGTATTTCATCATTAAGTTTAACTAAGAGCATCCTCAAAAGAAGAGAGTATTGACGTACATGTAAATAAGGGATTTATTATGAGTAATAATTGATTCAACCTCTCATTGTGTGCCACATGAGCTGAGCGTTGCATGACTGTGTTGTTTACAAACAACTCGACGTGTCTTTTCTCTCTTCCGGGTAGTCATGGGCGATATAATAATAGTAATGGGCTATAAATAGTACGGTACAGTAGCATTTGTTTTAGGGCTACATTTGTTTGATCTCAGTAAAAATAATACCGTAAAATGGGGTAACTTCGGTAGCTTTCGGTCAGCGGGGTAACTTTGGTCGGTCAAATAAATTTTTTTTATGGTCATATTTTCGTACAGCAATATTGTTTTTAGTCATATTTGGTGTCAACTTGTTAAGAAATATATTTGGAAGAAATAATAGTCGATCATGTTTCCTCAAATTCCTCAAAATTTATGAAAAAATCAGGATTTTTGACCAAAAATGAGCTTTTATATTTTTTTCAGAAAATAAAAATTGATATTTGTGAGCAAGGATGTGTGCTTGATTAATTTTACAAGGGGTCAAATGTCACAAAAAACAACAACTTGCCCATACAGCGAAGATCAATTTTTTCATCGGGATTAGTTTTTTCCTTCATGGAATGTAATACTCTGACCAAAGTTGCCCCAAATGCGGGGTAACTTTTGCATTTTTATTTGTAAATCATGGGACCCCCTTCCAAAAAATACCAGCCCCCTAAAAGTGCTATAGGCCTATTAAGGTGAAATCATGATGATTACAAATTTTATATAGGCCTAGGCCTATTTCTCAAAGTTGGTCAATTTTTTTAAAAGCAACATGTGTTATTTTATTTTAAAAAAACAATGGATAAACCACTTTGTAGGCCTACCCTGTGCTAGTGATAGAAATGATCTGCTGCAGTACCCCAACTCAACACAAAAGTTGGCAATAGCGAGGACCGCGAAGTATTTAATTTTGACTGTCCGCAAAATTGACCGTGAAATCAGCAAAATAGGGGGTATTTAATTTGCACTGTCTGCGAAATTTGGATAAAAGGTGTTGCCTACTTGGGATGTCAATATTTTAGGCCAGCATAGGCATAGATCCGGGGGGATGGGGGGATTTATATTTTTTTCTTGGGAATGTAATACACTGACCAAAGTTGACCCAAATGTGGGGTAACTTTGGTCAGGCTATTTTTAACCCCTAGGGCACCCTTACTTTTCAATGATACCGGTGAAAATAGGGTAACTTTGGGCACTTTTTTTAAACACTGCTTCCAAACAAAACCTATGACATTCCTAAAAAAATATCTCTTTTTTTATGACATTATGGTTCCCTTCTACACCTTGAAGTTGAAAAAGATTAATAATTTGAAATGAAAAGTGCTGAGTTCTAGGACATTGAACTGTTTTGTGCCAAATTTTGTCCTCGATTTTGCATGAGAAAGGGAGGTAAATTTTAAAAATCATTGCAAAGGGGTCTTTGAAAGATTTGGTAACTCTCATGGGTAGCTCATTGCCAACTACTTTTGTGGGCTTTTGTGTTGAGTTGGGCCGTGAGCACCGTGATGCCACAACTATCAAAACGCCCATGCCTTTCAATTAACCCTTGACCTTTGACATGTGACCCAGCGTGGAGTTCATCGTCGAAAAATACAAGAAGTAAGCTGGTTTCTAGTACAATCTTGACGTTTCTTCACTATTTTGCAGATTTATAGACTAAATCATCATGACCGAAGCTACTTTAACAGTCAGGGAGCGTGATCTCATGTACAGGATGATAGTCAGGTAAGCAATTGGCTCACAATTGTCATTTAATTACAAAGAGCAGGCTGCAGAATTCCTCTACCTTTCAGTCTACTTTGAAGTTTGAAAGCTTACCATGTTACAGCCTTTTTAAAGCATTTTTACAGAAGGCTATACATGATAAAAATACAGATTCATACAGGAATAATGAACGACGGGAACGTGTAGCGCTAGAACAAAACACTCCAGGCAAGGGCTCCCCGTGAACTAAGTTACAGATCATGAGCAGATCATAATTCTTCTTTATCATTTCAAGACTTAGTGTGAGTCACAGAGAACCCACAGGCATTGACAGGCACATGATCATGTTGTATTAGACAATAGACCAGGCCTTCTCAACTGGCGGCGCGCGCGCCACTTGTGGCGCTTTGAGTCAGTCGAAGTGGCGCGCGGTAATTTTAATAATTTCTTCACATAAATCTTGAACAAAAAAGGGGTAAAAGTACCCAATCTGCATTATCTGTACCCTGGGTAAAGATAGTCACTTGCGCTGAGCATCAAATTGGTCACTTATCGCTCACTGTTCAAAATGTGACATCTACACCAATTACAGTCCCCGAAACTGTCTACTTTTTAGCCGACCTCAATTCCGAAACATTTAGTGATAGTTAAAAATGCGATCCCCAACCCTTTGGTTACCTTTGGACGAATTTTTCGAAATCTCCGCGGAGTCTCCGTGTCTGAAATTCCCCGTTACAAACATCGAAAATGTCGCAAAATATCAGTTCCGGTGATGATACTATATCCGCATCGCTCTTTTCATACATGAATATGCATATCTCTGACCCCTGTAACTTAAGGTCAAAAACGTGGCATTGATTTCAACCAATCCGATCCACCGTTTAATAAGCAGCTTGATACTGACGTCATATTTGAGGTGACCAGGAGGCAGGAGCTACCATTTTGGTAAACTGAACTCGACTCGTGCGTTCTTTTGGTTCACATAAATCGAACAAAATTTTCAATAACGGGTAATAGTATGATTTCATTTTTTATTAATGAAGTTACTTGTAGTTTTGAGGAATGACAAAGTTGTTTTTGGAAACTTAGATGTTTGTTTCAACTGATGATGTAGGATCGCAAGGTGAGTGAATTCGTGAAGAGATTTGCTTGTTTGAGTGATAGTAGGATACGGGATGTAGGCTAGTCCTCTGTGTTTGACCGGCTCCGACGCCTCAATTCACGACGTCTCAATTCGCACCTGCTTATTAGACAGCAATACTGCGATTGCTGTATGGAACCAGATATACATTATCTGGGCCTTTAAAACATTAAAATCCACGAGCTTCCGGGGGCGCTGCCCCCTGGACCACCGAAAAAGCACCACTGTAGGGCCTACCTTAACTGCTATGCACACGCGCTACGTCGCAGAGTCCTCCCTTGACATGTTGGCACTTCATGATCACTAAAAATTTTCAGTTGGCACTTCAAATAAACTAGTTGAGAAGGTCTGCAATAGACAATGTTAGAAGAAGTCCGGGGGGCACTCAAATATAATGATGTAAGCATGCGTGACCAAAAAAACGTGTGAAAAGGTGTGTTTTTTCTTCGTTGGGCATGTTACGCGTTTGACGCGTTAGGCTAATGAAAGTCAATTCCCAGTTTCCCGTTACATTATGTTTCATGACTGTGTAGGTGACCATTTCATTATTCATTATTCATTATTTTATACCATTTCATTATTGCATCTGTTACAGGTGTAAACCAATAACTACCCATGTATACATGTGATAAATCACAGTTTGTAGTTTACAGATGTAGTTTACAACCACATGAAGGTGATTGTACAACTATTATCAAAAGTTTCGCAATATTTTTTACGGGATGAGATCAGAGCAGATCAAAAAGTGCGGGACAGAGAATTGAGTAGGTATTCGTTAATAATTCATTATTAACCATATACCATGCTCCTACTGCAAAGAAAATCCCTGAAAATCAACAGAAAGAGATTTATGATATATTTAAAACCACAATTATTTATTTGTATGTTAAAGTTTGTTAGAAATCAACATTTTATTCAAAATAATGAAATATTTGGCCAGCAAATTGTTTTGAGCGGAGTAGGGTAACGGGAAACTGGGAATCAACTTTCATTAGCCTTAAGGGGGCAAAAAAACGGTGATTTTCATGAAAAGGGGTAGTTTTAAAATTGTTTGTAACGCATTTAGGCCGATTTAGGGTACCATTTTAATCCGCTTTTCAAATCTGCTGAAACTCCGATTCAGAAAAAAGTTTATTCCAGTGCCGGAATTCCCTGTTCGTATATATAAATGTTTTAATACAGCATACTCCAAACCCAGAGTGTCACTAGTCTATGTTATACAAATAAATATATTTCATGACGTGTTACATGTGATTTAACCATGGCCTTGTACTTCTATGTAAAATACCGTTTAGATTTAAAAACATGCATTTATGAATTAATATAAACATCATATAAATTGTTGCTTGAATTATGATGGGTATAGTTCAGTGGACAAATGGGGAGGCGAAAATCCGGGACGAAAATATCATGTCTTTCAAAAAGATTTTCAGTCCTCCTTTATAGATCCTTTATTTACTACTCCTGCTGGTAGATTTATGAGTTCCCCTTCTCTGGATTACTTTAGGAAATTATATTTGTAGTAGAAAGCATGAAAAGAGCACACAATATTGGGACACGATAATCAACTTTAGGTGTCGAATTCGGAACCAAATACGATGTGAATTCGGCTTAATGTTGCCTCTGGATAAATTACGCTGTATATTGGCATTTTATATTCTCACAAAACTACTTTACATGCTTTATGAGAATCCAATCAGATTCATGTAACAAACTACGAATCTGAAGGCCTCCTGGTATACTCTGAATTCATTGTGTCATTATTTATATTTTTAAGTGGTATGGTTATGGTATACCAGAGGGGGCGGGTATATCAGGGAGGGGTGACTTTTAGTGTTCAATGACAAGTTAGGCCTACAAAAAATTGTTCAATTTGTCAAAATCCACCAAAACTTGTAAAGTGGGTCAAATTTAGACAAAAACTTGTTTAGGGGGTCAAAATTTTTTGGGAAAACTTGTTTAGGGGGTCAGTTTGCTCACAGAGGAAAACTTGTTTGCGTACACTCATATTTGAGTGCCCCCCCCCCCAGGAAGAAGTAAGTTTTCAATAACCATCAAACAGGCATGAAAATTTTCAGCGTTTTTTGTAATTGTTTTCAGTGTTTTTCAGCCCATTTCTGGATCAAATTCACAGAAAAATGGTACAAAAACATAGTTTTCAGTGTTTATTTTGTTTTATGGCCTGATCAAAATAGATGGGTGCCAAACATGTGTTTCTAATTCTTAAATCATTTCTATTTGCTTTCTTTCAGTCAACTGTTACATGATGGTTATTTGGACATTGCAGGCCATTTGGGCAAAGCAATTTCAGCAGTACCGGATTGCCCTCCATCCAACAGACTACAGCATGTAGTACAGCTTGGTCTCAGGCATGAACCAGAAAGTAAGACTTTGAATTGATTGAAAAAAAATTATAAAAACAAAACAAAATGTTTTTTCCCAGGATGAGTCTGATATTGAATTTTTTCAACTTTCTTTTTTCCCCACTTCAGGAGAACACACCAAATTGGTTGATTCTGTTGCACCTGGTACAGGGATAGACTTGGAATTTGACACAGATGGTAAGAGAAAGAGAACATTATTACCATATACAATGGCTTGGGAGAAAAGTGTATTGTTTTATGTAATTTGGGACTTTTCCAGAGCATAGGGCCAATCCATAGATGACCATCAAGTATGATCGCACAAGAATAATTTCAAATATTACAAGTGAGAAGTGATGCATCTCTTTTTGAGCCATTGCTCTTTGCTTTTTACATCACTATCGCTAACTAAGCCATTGAGTGTAAATTCAGATTGAGACAAATAACCACTGAGTGTTAGCTGCATGTGGGTCATATTTATGTAACTTGCCATCCGTAACTGCATCTGATGGCATTGAATGAAACTACTCAAATTAGGTATTAACAACTAACAGACTCAGTACACCGGTCGATCTTACCGTTTCCGATTTTGATTAAGATACTTCTTGCATCTATACCGAGATGCGGAAAAACCAATAGTCATTTTGTCCCACATAAATGAATAAATAACAAAACCCCCGATCCCCGAGTGGACTCACCCATTCGGTGACGCCACACACGATAATCCCCTTATCCTCCTTGGTTTCTAGATGAGATAGACGTGTGGATTTTTCTTTACCAACGCTAAGTATCATTACGAACCAAAGGACGAGATATACAGTTTGTTTGTTACACTGAGGTAAAAACCAACCAGTATAGTCGCTAGGGAGATAGTTTTGACGACATTTTTCGGTTAGAAAAGTGACAAAAACGATCCAAAAACTTAGCTTGTATGTGTGTTTCCGTTCGTATACGGGACACACGTTTTCAAAATGGCCGCCCTTAGGACGCCATTTTATTTTTGTTCTCACGTAAAACAACTATAGCAGACTAGTAAGTTACAATAGATGTTTGTACAGTACTGTGTATACATGTATGGTGAGTGATTATCGCTATGTTTATGGTGTGCTCTATCGTTATATCTTTCAGTACGCGCCTGATGACGAGTTACTGCTAAGAGTTCGGTGGGTTTCGAAGGACCAGCCTGACAAATCTTCCCCAAAAGGTTTTCAGTTTTTCATCCCTTTGTATATATATTTTTATATCATACCACTACATCACCGTCAGCCACTGTGCGTGTGGGTCTGTTTATTGGGCTTGAGCTTGTGTTCGGGGGGGGTAGTGCTGTACGCTCCCCGATTACTACAATGTCTAGGCCTTGTCAATCATGCCCTTCCCTTGTGGCAGAGTGGGACCCGCATCCACTCTGCTACACCCACAGGGATTGCTCTAAATCAAATAAGTGTGCTTCCTTTTGCATAGGCTTATCGGACATCCACTTCGAGGATTTAGAAAGTAGCGCTTGTTTAGGTCTTCGACACAGACAGAAGACGAAGACTAAGAAACAGAAGCCTACAGGTAAGATTGATATGGTAGGTACTAGCGCGGCCGGCAAGGGCCACGCTAAGGTAACCTCTGGGGCTCCGGTCCCGGCAAGCAGGCGGACCCTCCGGGACTGCTAGCGAGCCCGAAGGCCTAGCAGCCAGCGAAAGCACTGACTTAACGCCTAAGCTAGTAGCAGGCAGCAGGGCGGTACTTGCCCTAACAGGCGAGTACCGGTGTACCAGTGAGATCTCTAGCGAGCTTCTTGCAGGTGGACACCCGTCTATTGCTGGCTTAACAGCGGGTCTAGCACCCATGAAGTAGCCGGGCGACGGACAGTATGCCAAGGGTACCCCGGCTTGCCTGGGTTGAATCCTCAGCATACAGCGTGCAGCGGACTTGCCGAGTCCGGGCAGGAGCACGCAGCGTGCCAGTGGAACCCCGGGCCTGCCTGGGTTGATCCACGGCACGCAGCACGCCTTTCGTTCCCCGCAAGGGTCGAATGAAAACGCGTGCATGGGTTTAGCAGAGACAATACCGGGCTAACGCTTCAGGTGTAGTCTTAGCAGAACCAACTGGGGTTGTCACACGGCAGCGTTCCATGGTGGGACCGCCGAGTGATTCCCTGGGCCTTGGAATGGCTGCCGGCTGTCCTCCGGGACTGGCTAGCGGCCATACCGGGGTTGGGCTCGCAGTCTCTCACGGGACAGCGACCCAAGTGCAAACAGTGGCAGCTACCGAGACGAGCCACGGCTTGACTTCAGTGGTAGCCACTATGCACGCGCCCATAGCTGCCGTGAGTGGTCCGCCACACACAGCGACCTTGGGCGAGGCTCAAGAGGTTAGGGTAGGTAGTTTGAACAGCCTGGCTGATCAACAACCCACTTATGTCCTCGAGAGCCAGCAGAGCGTGGGTGATCCATTACAGTCAATGGGTCAATTACCCTCTTATGATCGATCACTATCTATTCAGCGGAGCATGGCTCCATTGATTGATACTGCCTATTCAGGTAGCGAGGTGACTGATCGAGGGTATACACGCTCAGCTACCCGTGATACTAGGCAAGCTCCTTTTAGCCAAGGGACAGCCAGTATAGCGGGTACCCATACACACGGCTTGATCCTCTAGCGGGGAACGCTGTGAGGCATGGGTACAGTGGTACGCAGCCGAGCCCTACCGGGCACCTACGCTACAACCACGCAGGTACCCAGTATTGCGTCCTGGTTACCACAGTCTCTGTGGCAACAGGGGGAGGCGGTACTGGTACTGCTGTTCCATGGGGTTTCCTGGTGGCGGATCCTTTCAGGGTCAGCTACCAACAGGGTATGCCCGTGGTATCCGCCGCAGGGTGGTTTCTTCCACGGTCTACCACCGTGGCAAGTGCCGCCTAGCGTTGGGCAAGCAGTACCACCAGTTGTTACCCAACCCGGCGGCGAGTGGCTAACCCTGATACAGCTCAGGGTAGGCCGCACACTGCTATGGCTAGGGCGACAGCAGCGAGAGCGTCGCGGATCCCGGGTGCTATAGCTAGCATCTCGGGTCTAGCGGGAGTACTCCCTCTTCTGCTGGTGTTCAGTTGGCTAGCCACACGGTGGCGACACCTCCCTGTCCACCTTCAGATGCCCGTCGTCAGATCTCTTCCTCATCAGAGAGTGAGTCAGAGTCTGAAGGCGAGGGAAAGGAGTCGGAAGATGAAACCAGTAGCGACTCACAGTCTGATGAGACTGTGCAGCTAGCTTCAGGTATCCTTCCCCCGCTTCCCCGTGAGGAACTCGCTAGCAATGGTCTGCCTGCGGACACCGCTGAGGTGATGAGCCGTGTGGCCCAAGGTTTGGGCCTGGCTTTCTCTCAGGAGGAGTCCGTTCAGGAGGACCAGGGCATCTTTTCAGTAGGATGCCCAGCTAGCGCGCGCCCACACAAGGGTCGCCCGCACTTGCATTCCCGGCGGACCTCAAGGGTAGGTTTCAGAGGGCTGTCAGGCTCGCTGGAGCTTCGACGCCCGCGTGCTTGCACGCTTCCACCGCGTGTTTCGCAGGAGGACTACGAAACCTACCTCAGGGTCCCTGACATGGATCCAGACGTTGTTAGCGCCTGCCGCTAGCGGCCAAGGCGCACGCGGGTCGCTCTCCCCCAGTGGGAGGAGGAGCTAAAGCTCATCGATAAGCGAGCACGCCGCTATCAGAGTCTCTAGCGCCGCTACCACGCTTGCCGAGCACCTCGGTAGGAAGGTAGCGAACGACCACGGGCAACGCCGGAACTCTTCCATGAGGTTAATCTGTTAGCGGTGCTAACAGCTAACCTCAACGAGAGTTCTATGGGCCTAGCCCATAGGATGTCATCTCGCCGCCGGAGAATGCCTGTCTGTCCCTCCAGTCAACTTACGGCTCCGACTTTGCTGATGCAATGAAGAAGTCAGACTCGGTGGGACAGGGGCTACTCTTTGGACAGGCCTTTTTGCGCCACGGTTGAGGACCGGGCAAAGAAGGCCACCAATGAGAGCACTCTGAAGAAGTCGGAGGCTGCCCTGACCAAGGGAAGGGTAAAAAAGAAGCACAAGAAGAAGAAGTCTTCTAAGCGTTCTTCAGCGCCAGCTCCGGCTTCAGCAGGACGCGCGCACCACAGACTACACCCGAGCCCGAGGCTACTCCAGCACCTCCCAAGAAAACTGGGAAGCGCAAGAGTAGTGCTGGATCAGATGGCAAGCCCCTAAGAAGAGCCGTTCTTCTAAGGGTGGCAAACCAGATCGGTCCTGAGGGCACGGCGGTCGACAGTCCATGCCGGCAGGTTTGGACTTCCCACAGGGATTCCCCCTGTGGGCGGTCGCTGTAGCATTACGCCCAGAGATGGCATGCCATCTCACCGGCGCCTGGGTATTGTCAGTGGTCAGTGGGGGTTACAGGCTGGAATTTACCAGCCACCCTCGTGGCGCCTGCACGATTCAGAGGTCCACGGTAGTGCCGCCAGACGGCCCCCAGCGTCGGGCACTACTGTCAGAGGTCACTCAGCTTCTCACGAAGCAAGCGATTGTCCCGGTCTACCCCCCTTTCACCCAGGGGTTTTGGAGCACGCTTTTTTCTGGCTCCAAAGAAGACCCGGCGATTGAGGCCCATTCTGAACCTCAAGCCGTTGAACGAGTTCATCAGGCCCAAGAGGTTCAGAATGGAGACTCTCGCCGGTGCTAGCCTGCCCCATCAAGGGTATGTGGGCGGCATCGCTAGATCTCTCGGACGATATCTGCATGTTCGATCGCACCTCAAGATCAGAGGTTTTACGCTTCAAGGTACAGGGTCAAACTTACCAGTTTCGATGCCTGCCATTCGGCTTGTCCACCTCCCCAGAGTGTTTACACTCCTGGTCAGGGCGGTGGCAGCGCCTGAAGCGCAGGGGAGTCAACATGTGTTGCTACCTGGACGATTGGTTCATTTACGGACGCACACCCGCTGGAGACACAGTGTCTCGTGGAGTTAGTAGTCCGACGGTGCGGGACCTGGGATTTCTGATCAACGCCAAGAAATCCAATTTGGTCCCGACGCATGAGACACCACTATTCTTAGGGGCCCAGATCAACCTCAAGGAGGGATCGCGGTGCCCTCACCCGAGAGGGTGACGAACATGGCGAGGTGTGCCCGACTCTTGGCCGAGTCAGAGGGGCACCGCTGTGGCATGGATGAAGGTTTTGGGCCTTATGGCCAGTATGGTAGACCGCACCGCACTGCCGCTTTCACATGAGGCCTATACAACTACACCTTCTAGCCTTTTACAGGCCCAGTCGTCACCCAATATCCTCGCGGTTCGATGTCGGAGATCGCGCGAGAGGAACTCTGGTGGTGGACCCATCAGCCCAATTTGACTCAAGGTGTCAGGTTTCCTGCACCAGCGGTGCGCCACGTAGTGACGACCGACGCGCCAAAGCTGGGCTGGGGGGCCACATCCACGGGACTCAGTCTCGGCCTATGGTCGGCCACGGAGACGGAGTTCCATATCAACCTTCTCGAACTTTGGGCAGTGGAGAGAACTCTCCAGCATTTCGAGAAGGTGATCGTGGATCTCATATCGTTGTCCAAACAGACAACACAACCGTGGTGGCCTACCTCAACAGACAAGGGGGCACCAGGTCACCACGGTTATGCCTGCACGCACTACGCCTGATAGGGTGGTGCAAGGCCAGGCAGATTACGTTGAGAGCGATGCACATAGCGGGAGTCACCAACATCCTCGCGGACGATCTGTCACGAGGAAAGGTGTCGGGACCTACAGAATGGTCCCTTGCTCCGCAGGTCGCCCAGACGATCTTCGAGGTGATGTACCACCCTCGCTAGATTTGTTCGCATCTCATCGAAATCATCAGCTGCCGTGTATTGCTCAAGGGTCGCAGACCCACAGGCATTCGCCGTGGACGCTCTGTCCGTGAGACTGGGAGGAATGACTGCTTACGCTTTCCCCGATCTCACTGCTCGCAAGGGTGGTGACCAAGATCGGGAGGGAGGATTGCAACGTCATTCTGATAGCACCGTTCTGGCCGAAACACCTGTGGTTTCGACCGATGGTGGATCTACTAGCGGCTCAGCCGCGAGTACTCCCCCGAAGTTATTAAATCTACTCCGGATGCCCGGAGGAGAGGTACCAAGTCTACCACTAGAGCACCTGCAGTTAGCTGCATGGCCCTTATCAGGAACGTGCGGCGGAGGGAGGCTTTTCATCAGAAGCTGCTTCTCTCATCGCCGGGGTAGACGAGTCTACCCTCCGTGCACGTATAGTCAGCGTTTGGCTCCCTACTACGCATGGTGCGATGAGAGAAATACATCTCCCACTAGAGCCCCTGTGCCTCTAGTGGCAGATTTTCTGACAGAAAAGTTCAGGTCAGGACTTCAGCAGGCAACGATAGCCAACTATAAGTCAGCCATTCTCTCGATTCATCGGGATTTGAAGACGGGTCGACTATCAATTCAGATGGGTCCCTAAGTCTTCTTCTCGACGGTATGTTCAACGAGCGCCCGCCGAAAGGAAGGTGGTCCCTCCATGGGACCTCAACACAGTCTTGGAGTATATTAAGGGTCCCCTTTTGAGCCCCTGTCAAAAGCGACCCTTAAATACGTCACTCTTAAGGCGGCCTTTCTTCTGGCGTTGGCTTCGGGACGGCGCTGCTCAGAGTTGCACGCAGTCTCGAAGTCAGCCTCCGTATGTACTAACAACGGAGCGACGCTGTTTCTTCGCCCGGATTTCCTTGCAAAAAATGAGCGAAGTACATTCCGACACTCGCCCTCTTCCTCCCCAGTATTGGGCAGGGTTAAGTCAATAGTCGAAGACAGGTTGTGGTGCCCGGTGAGGGCGCTACAGCACTACCTTGGCCGAACACAAACCTTAAGAGGGGCTCATGACCGCTTATTTATCACTCACGCAGAACCGCACGGTCCAGCCGCTAAACAGACTCTGGCACGGTGGCTGGTCCAGGTGTTGGTGGACTCGGGGCGGCAAAAGACGCCGCCCAAGGCCCACTCAACCAGATCTATCTCATCTTCGTGGGCCTACCATAGGGGGTCCCCATAGAAGAGATTTGTCAGGCTGTGTCTTGGAAGAACCCGTCGTCCTTTTCCACGGTTTACTACAAAAGCGTAAACCAACGACCAGGCGATAAGTTCTCCAGGGCTATTCTATGGAGATAATATGGTGGTTGGGTATCAGGTGTTTTATGGACAATCAGAATTCCAACATGGTAAGAACCAGTGTTTCTATTCTTAACCACTGAACTTTCAGTTCAGGGGTTTTGTCTGTTCACGTAGTCTTTCTGTTTCCGGCCGTGAGGGGGGGAAATAGTTTGACCTCGCGATTACCATGCTACCCACTCTCCCGATCCTTATCAGATGCTGGCCAATCTTGTACCTCCATCCGTCGGTTACTTGCTAGATCGATCTTTCAGATGTTGATGCAAGAAGTATCTTAATCAACATCGGAACGGTAAGATCGACCGGTGTACTGAGTCTAGTCCCAAACAAAATGTTTGGTAGACTCATAACGGTGCGATCTTACCTTTCGATGTTGATTATCCCGACCCGCCGCCCCTACAAGTTTGGCGAGTAGGGGCTGCCCAAGTCGGATAAGGGGTGATTATCGTGTGTGACGTCACCGAATGGGTGAGTCCACTCGGGGATCGGGGTTTTGTTATTTATTCATTTATGTGGGACAAAATGACTATTGGTTTTTTCGCATCTCGGGATCGATGCAAGAAGTATCTTAATCAACATCGGAAAGGTAAGATCGCACCGGTTATGAGTCTACCAAACATTTTTGTTTGGGACTAACTCCCTGCAAATACACGTACATTGATTTTCATAACCTGTCATGACTTGGCGTCTCGTAAATAGTAATATAATAACATTATTTTGTAAATTAAATCTACTACTGGAACTAAAATTTGCATCAGGCATCTGATTGATGATGGTGTGATGTCGTAAAATGTTTTGAACTTCTGGATGAATAAACTACTGGATGAATAATCTACACTAAGATATAATTTATTACAATTAAAAGACCACCTTGGTGTGGCAAGAAGAGAGGTACACCAACACAGACATGATTCTCAATCTCTTTGTGGTAAAACTACTTAACAAAAATGCCCAATTGATATTGTTCTTTGACATACTAAAATATTTGATTACAGTGCAAACCTTGGCACCAGAAGCTGCTCAATATGAAACTTGCTATGTAACAGCTCACAAAGGAGAATGCAGAATAGCTGCCTGGAGTAAAGATGGTAAGTCACCTAGGACCACACCTCAAATTAAGTAATAGGGCATTGCATTTTGCATCCCAAAATTTTCAAAATTATATGCATACTATTGCACCTCATGCTATCAATTTGTAAACAACATTACACCTAAACTTCAAAATACATTGCTATGTGGAAACTTGGGTTAGACAAACTCTGATGTTATCCAAAGATCTGTATCTTTATACCATCATATACTGCAATGTCTGGAATTTATTCCAAAATATTTGGTACCAGGTTGGTAAGTTGGTGATTTGTTGAGTGTGGTTTAAATACATTTGACTTCTTCAATCCAAATTTTTATCTTTCCTCAATGGGTATCCTAAAACAGCGCAATGGCAGCCAGTGAGAAAAAATTCAATGATTAATACATTAGTGGAATTTGGGATTCCAAGATTTGAAGACTGATTCTTTAGTAACACTATTGTGAATGAGTGATCTATGGAGGAGGTTAACCAGACAGCACAACTTATAAATAATGGAATTTCATGATAGGTCCAAAATCTTACTTTTTAATGTTTTGTCCTTCATTCCTAATACTTCCACAATATTGTACCAGTTTGGCTTCTGTTCTCATCTCCAAAGGCAAGGTTCCTGGCAGTAGCTAGTACTAAAGAAGGAAACCACTTGGTCACCATAGTGTAACAAAACCTCAAAGTTCAATTCATAAACCACTTCTTGTTGATTTTCTTTTCAGGCCAACTTGTTGCCACAGGTTCTGCTGATGCCTCAATTAAGGTATGGTATTCAATTTTTCCTAATATGTAATTTTTTGTTGTTGTTTTTATTTTGTTTTTCATATGTATTTTGTTTTGGAGCAAAAGCACTGTGTTATTTGTAGAGTGTTATAGAAATGTGCTTTAATAAATAAATAATTAACAAGTAATTATTAAATTATCAAATTAGATTTGGACTGATCCACTCTGGACAAAAGGGACACATTGACAACTTTCTTCATTGTAAACTTTATAATTGATGTGGATTGAAGATTTTAGTTTAAGAAACACTTCTTTAGCAACTTCAAATCATGATACATGTAGACAAGTAATTCAGTTCATTCAAATGGACAATTTTGGAGATCATTATTAGACAATAAAATAGAACTTCTTCAATTAGTTATGCATGTGACCAAATGATATCCACTCAGGCTAAAGTCAGAAATTTTCAAAATTGAGTTACTACCACAAACTTGCTCAGTACATTACTGATGTTGAATCCCCAGGTGTCTTGAATACTTATTGCAAAGTTATGAACCTTTTATATGTCCATTTTTTTAAAGTTTTTTATTGCTGTTTTTTTTTCTTTTTGCTTATATCTCAGTTTTGTTATTGCAGACTTTAGACTGATTGGACCACATCTGGTCATGGCTGGATATAGGGCTCACAATACCTTCTATATTACATAGGCTAGTTTCAACAAATTCTTACAAAATTGATCAATTTGTATGCTTTTGCCATTGCCAAGTATTTGTTCATACAATGTATAGGAGATGAACATGTAACTGTAACCAAAATACTTATATCTTTACAGATTTTAGATGTTGAGCGTATGTTGGCGAAAAGTGCAACACCTATGGTTGATATAAACCAAGTGGAAAGTCACCCAGTTATACGGACACTATATGATCACATAGAGGTAAGAGATCTATTTATACATGCTTGCTTGATAGCCATTAAGGATTTTTAACATAAAATGCTTACCTCGTACAGGTTAACCCCATGAGTACTACTGGCAGAATGATAGCCTATTTTATATCACTTATACATAAATTCTAGACAGTTCATTGGTTGATTACCATTTATCATTTTTACTATCACCCTCTCCGTGTGATAGTCTTTACCATCATGTGCTCTGCCGTAGTGCGCCTGTGCCAAGCCATGCGCTGACTCTTGGACTCGCCGATTTAGTTATGGGGTGGACCCCAAAATGTAAAGTATATCACGGCAAAACATGGTGTTATGTTGATGAAAAAATGTATATCCTACCTTAAATAGTAATTTAGTAATAGAATTTATGCATGAGTGATATAAAACAAATATTAACTGTCTTAAATTTGTGTAATGGTCGAAATATAATCACTCGGTGAAAGATGTATTGTTCCATCTTTCACCTCGTGATTATATTTTGACCATCACACTCATAGACAGTTAATATTTGTATAACATAGTTGAACTACTTGACACTTACTATAGGTCTGTGGCAAAATGATAACAAGGTAATGTCATAAATTTGATGTTGATTAAAGTACCTCTTACTGTGCTACCAGCTACCAAGTGTCGTTAAGTGTGAATCCACAGCGCATACATAGTAGCTTATCAGTAGGCACCAATTTGTTTCTCGATATAATGAATTACTTAATTAGGACTAAACTCAGAGTCAAACACTAGACCCCTGTAATCCAAAACAAATCTTGTACCACTAGACCTGTTAGGATGAGCTGCTAGGGTTGATTATGACCCTCATAATAAATGGCAATATGCACCTGTATTTAAATTATGTAGAAACAGTGTAGTGTCATATTCCGGTCTATCAAAAGTTTGTAAGCATGATACAAAGTAACTTGATGGATGCTAGTAAGCAAAGAAAACTTTTGACAATCAGATGATATTTGAGGGTAAAAAACTAAATTTGGCTAATAGTTGCTTAGATTACATTGATGTTAGATGACATAACAATCTACTATTAATCATGTTCAACTTTTTCATGTAGGATGTCACAGCACTAGATTTCCACCCAACTCTACCTATTTTGGTATCTGGAAGCAAAGACTACACAGTGAAATTCTTTGACTACTCTAAGTCTGCAGTAAAGAGAGCATTCCGCAGTGTGCAAGAAGCTGAGCAGATACGCTGCATGAACTTTCACCCATCAGGAGATTTCCTGCTAGTGGGAACAAATCATCCGACTTGTAAGTCTTCTCTGAAAGCACTTTACATTAAGTATGTTGCCAAATTGCAATATAAGAGACCCATGTACCACCTTGCTTGCAGGTTTCATAGATGAATAAAATGTTCTGTTGTATTTTCCTGCTTGAGTGGTGCAGGACAGAAGCTATTACACTTTTGTGAGATTTTGACCTCTAACCATGCTCCTGGACCATGGGATTCATAATTTTACGTCAGTCTTTATTCCATAACTATTGATTTGAGGATTAGATTAAAAAGTGATCATCTACCGGCTTGGTTTGTGTTGTTTATTGGTGTACATAATAGCACTCGTAAAACATAGGTTGCTGGTGCGAGTCTAATAGTGGAATCTTTTGATTTTCTTCATTTTGTGAGATTGAGAAGGCTAGGATAGAGAGTGGGGGTATCAAATTGCAAATCATGTGTACCAATTTTAATGACTTCTATCACGTAAACAGTTTTCTTATTTAAAACTGGCTGATGAATAAAGTCATTTTGATGTATCCTTTCTTTGCAGTGAGGCTATATGATGTGAATACTATGCAATGTTTTGTATCAAATAATCCTAAGGACCAACATGATGGACCTATCAATGCTGTGAGTAAAATAAAGGACTGATTCCAGACTTTGAAGTAAAATGTTAACTATTCATGCTTATACTGTTTTTGAAAGAGCATGGTTTAATATAAAGTATGTGATGTATTTTATATTATTATTATTATTATTATTATTATTTATTCTTTCTTTATTGAGGGTAATACTGCTTCAGTGACAAGCACTGCTTTTCAAGCAGGCCCTCATTGTATACATGTTATAGCAACAAAATATCTTACGTTACACAATATTTACAAAAATAGCATATACAGTATTAATAATGTATTTACAATATACTAGTATTACAAATAAGTATCATCAACTACAAGATAATTATAAATACCATGATTTAAAATACAGAAATACAATAATTATATAAATACAAAAATCAAGCAAGCAAATAAACAATCATTGTTGCATTTCTCATGAGTAGTATATATAGTATGAAACAAGCAAAACCGTAACTTTTGTTTCTGAAAAAGTGAGTTTACAATAAACATTCATTGAGAAGGAGCTCCAAGAGAATCAAACAACAAGAAAACACAGTTTTAAACACAGTTTCATCTGTGGTGCTTTTACTTTTACAGTCAGTGATGTCATTGCATATCACATGTGCATTAATACAATGTCCTTGAACATGTTCTTGCGATTGAAGCGGCACCTCATCTTGTACTGATGTCACCGACTGCACTAGAGTAAAAACATTGGTGTTCACTAAATACCGTTTTTATGAGTTTTTTAGATAATGTTACATTTTTTTAATTAAAAGTAGTTAGAAATCAGGATCTTGATCTGATCTTTCACTTTAGCGTTATACATGTGTTTAGAATCATGATTATTTAATGACTCCCTGTTTTTTATTGTTACAGTCTGTCAATAATATAATTGATTTTGTTTTTCTTGTAATAACAGGTGCGTTATGCTCCTCAGGCTAATCTATTTGCTACATGCAGCAAAGATGGCACACTCAAATTATGGGATGGTGTAAGTAATAGGTGTGTCAACACATTCAAAGATGCTCATGGTGCTAGTGAAGTCTGCTCTGTAGAATTCTCACGCAATGGAAAGGTATGACATCAAAATCTCATCTTCAATTGTACTGCAGTCTGTATAATTAATTCTTGGACAGAACACTATGTACATTTGAACGCAACCTGTGTGTATCACAAGCTTATGATGCCGTAATGAACGAATGAACAATTAGAAGATAATTGGTCAACCAGATGGTTCGATGTTGTATCTAGACAGTGTATCTGAGCTTCCCTGAGGTATGCACTCAACCCGAACAGCAATACAACTGTGTCCAGAGTTAAATATATGAACAGTAGTCCAGTACATAATGATCCAGGGTTTTCCCATAACTGTTTTGACACTAGGCAGTGAGATGGTTATCGTAAACGTTACGTTCACTCAAAGAAATATCCAGCCTGACATTTGAATTACACAATCTAAACTTCCATTTTACCTGTGTGGTAGCAATATTACCTGCCACTGGTGCACCAGTACATGTTGGTGCTTATTTGGGGGAAAGGCAAGTCTTTCCATCCAATTGGATGCACAAGTTTCAGTTGCTGTTGATCACAGTTGTATTGAGCTGGCTTATACGAGGGTCATTCAATAAGTGCAACCTCAACTCTTTAATTCTGATAAGGGTAGCTTCGTAAAACTTGCATGGTAATACATAAAATACATTTTAGATTTTAAAAAGTATACCAGCATGCAATTTTGACTGTAATATCTGGTGGCCTTTCAGAGCAAAGGCAAGAATGTTCATCATCTGTCAACTATATAATGAAACCATCGTGACTACTTTGAATTAATTTTTGCTTTTTATAACATCCAGTACCTGTTGACCAGCGGCAAAGATTCATTAGTCAAATTATGGGAGATATCTACCAGCCGAGTACTCATCACATACACAGGAGCTGGTATGGATAAACAGAATCACAGAACACAGGCTGTCTTCAATCATTCTGAAGATTATGGTAAGTATATTAGCTGACAGGTTCATAGTGGAATGATAGAGCAAGGTATAATTCCAGTGCAACACATTTGGAAGGAACTTATCTAGAATCATGACTGCACACCCTAAATATGCACCTCTAGTAAAGAAGGGATCCCTTTGTTAATTTGTGTTTATGATTTTAACCTTCTTGGGTAAAATTTAACATTTTCTCCCTGAAAAGTAGACTTATTGTCAATGGGGGGAGGAGGGGTTGCACCCCCTACTTACAGGCCTGGATATGACTGTAGACACATGGCAGAGGCCTACCTGTATGATATGTAGCCATTTTATGCATAGCAATGAAATTTGACTTGACTTATGGACTTATTACTTTAGAGTAATGGATTCCAGTTTGGTTTCAACTATCCTGATGTAGTAAGAGATTTTATTTTAAATCAGAACAGCAAGTAGGTGTACAGAACACTACTTCTGAATTCATGTACATTTGTGTGCCATATTGAAGGCAGGCATCCCCATTATATGTTACATTATGGGGTTTGACCTCATTAATAAACGTGATGCGTGCGATCCAATTTAGTTATTTGTGAAAACGCGAACGCAAATCGAGGTCATTAATATCTCACAATTGACCGCAAAATGCGTAATTGTTCCAATGTCGCACACAATTGGCCGGCGTTTGCGTGTTGTTGTGCATCGAAACAAACTGCTTGCGCGCTGACTGCCATATTCGGATTGCGCGCTACCATATTTGCACAGATTGTGATACGCTCTTTTGTTATTGGTCGTCCTGTTTTAGCCTGATCGATTTTTGGAAAGGGAAGGTATAAAAAGCATCTATTTTAATCAACTTTTGGACCAAATATTGTGTTATTTTGTAAGGTATTAAAGTGACGGTTATGAATGAGGTTAATAACTTTGCATCGGTAATATGTCGGGCATTGTGAAAAATCTAAACATTTTGCTTTGGTTCTAATTAATCTAGTGACTGAAATCCATCCATCATTTTGACAGAGAATATATTAATTTTTCGTAATATAACATCAATATTTTCATTTGGTATGTAAATACAAGAAACACATAATCTAGGCTAAATGTACTAAAAAATCCATATGTCTGGTATTAAATATGTAAACATTTTCAACAGCGTCGATAAAATTAAAATTGAATCTATCGTGCACACAAAACATGTATTATGTCAAAATGTTCTAACATTTTGTGTATTCCTTTTCTTCCACTTGCAGTGTTCTTCCCTGATGAAAGAACGACCAGTCTTTGCTGTTGGGATTCAAGAAATGCAGAAAGGAACAAGCTACTGTCACTCGGTTAGTTTGCATCTTATGCCCTTCCGTTGAAATAATACTTCAACATTTGTACATTGTTTCCATTTAAACTGCTCAGCTTTTGTTTGTGTGTGTTTGTAAACATCTTAACTCGTAGACACATGCAAAATGTTTGTGTAACAGTGGCTACTCAGGAACTTGGACTTCCACGCTCTGTCAATGATGTTACATGATTGAAAATAACAGTATAAAAACACATTATAATCAAGGTCTACATTTGGAGGGTTAGTTTTCAAAACTAATTAAACTCAAATGTTAATGTTCACTGTTTCAGATTTTACATTTTATTTGAAAAGACCATACATACATTTACCAGGGCTATACAATACATGAAAATGTATAGCCCCTCTCGAAAACTAGTGTGTTATAATGTACTGGCTCAATCAGCATTTTGTGCAAATTTTATTACAAACTTGAATTCAGTTCTTGTTTAATGGACTTTTCCATTTTACATGTAAAGTCTATGAAGATACAGATTAGAGAAGGTTGGGAAGACCACTATAACCTCATTTTAGACACTTTAAGGGCTGGGGTATGAGCGTTTGGACAGTATTTATTTTGGGACATTAGAGCACATCAGACATATCGAATTGCATTCTGAATCTGAAGAATGTCATTCTGATATCAAATAATTTTGATTTTTGAAATTCGCAATTTAATACACATTTTATGGCAAATCATTAAAATTGATATTTTTGCTATTTAACAGTACTTGAAGTAAATTTTATAAATCTGATGATTTATACTTAAAGTGTATGTAGGTGGGATTAAAAGCCGACGATCAATTGAAAATTTTGACCTTTCATATTGAAGATATGGATTTTTTTCCCAAAAACACCAAAAAAATTAGGTCTTTTTGGGAAAAAATCCATATCTTCAATATGAAAGGTCAAAATTTTCAATTGACCGTCGGCTTTTTCCTCCCTGCTACATACACTTTAAGAATATATCATTAGATTTATATAATTTACTTCGAGGACTGTTATATATCAAAATTTTTAAAATATCAAATTTTTATAATTTGTCATAAAATTTGTATTATATTGTGATTTAAAAAAAATGAAAAAAATTTGATATCAGAAAGACGTGCTTCGTATTCAGAATGCAATTCGATAGGTCTGAGGTTCTCTCATGTCCCACAAAAAATACTGTCGAAACGCAATAAACGCTCATTTTGGATCCCTTAAAGCTCATAAAAAAAGCTGTACAACTGTAACAAAATTTGAAAAAGAACAAATATAATACTTCTGTAAAGTGGTCAATTGGTCATTGTTTATCAACAAGGGCAAGGGACTGGTCTATCAATATGCTTGAATGAACCGCTACACTGTTCAATGGCTTTCTTGTACTATATGAAATGTGGTGGGCGATTTAAAATGCATGTGCCTATGCACACTGCAGGGCAAAGAACAATGGAAATTGCCATAATTTGCGCATATACTGCAGGGCATTGGTGTCTACAGCCAAAACAAAAAAAGTCCTATACCTTAGTAGCTATGAAAAAGTGATATACAAACTCAAATTGTGTATTTATTTCTGTCCACGTCATTGCTAGTGGTTACATGTAGGTGGGTGTGGGGGTGTGTTTGTTATTGATGACCGAAACATTTATTAGGCCAAATTATAGTAACAAAAATCAGATATTTGTTGACCAAATAGTTGCAATTTGTTCTCTTTTACAGGTCACAACAATGTTGTCCGTTGTATTGTACATTCACCAACCGGTCCTGGATTCATGACATGCAGTGATGACTACAGAGCAAGATTCTGGTATTACAGACCACAAGCTGACTAAATAAGGAATCACATGACACTTGCATGGCCAAGCCATGAACAGTCACATGCCTGTCACATGCAAATGATTTGATCATAGATATCAGTCTTTAGCAAACTTGAAATGAAAGACTTCAAATCATGTGACCACCTACATGCCCTTTACACTTGTGTAGTAGTAATGTGGAAGATGAACATGTGCATGGACCAACTTGGTGCAACTGGCAGTATTATGCTTTTGCTACAAGTTTGAAAGGCAAAATGTGTAATTTGCCTAACAAAGCTTAATTTTCATCATTATGATACAACAATTGTTTATACGGCTTGTGGCCTTTTGGAAATCGCTCGGATTTTCAGGAATTCTAGGAATTCAGTGGCAGTATTCACAAGGCTTGAGACTTATTGGAAAATCCCATTCAAATATGTGAGGATTTAGTTTTGCTTTTTGGTAGATTTGTCAACCAGTTCTCAGCCCTCAGTCAGTAACTATTATTTGAGTAGAAATAAAAGGCTACAAAGCTACAGTCTTGTAATAAAAGACTTGCAAAAACGTAATTGATTTGTTGAATTCTTATTAAGCGCATTTGTCTCACCTGAACGTTGTTCAGAATAGATCATTCAATCACTTTTCCATCTGTATGGTTGATCCATCTATGTGGTAAAACCAGCTGAAATATGTGCATCTTACCTTTATTTTCGTAATCCTTTAATACCTCAATTTCACCCACTATGGTCAGGAACGACTTTTTTTACACAGTTTTTCCAATTTTGCAAATAGAGACAAATTTATATATCAGTTTTTGGTTATGATCCAGATTGGTACTGGGTGGGAGTGGGGAGATGCATCTGCTCCAGAGTCACAGGTTTTCATCACAAACTTATTGTTCTTGTGTTTCAGGTTCTTGCTGAAAAGTGGTAATGTTTAAGGAAGGGGTATGAACGTTTGGACAGTATTTATTGTGGGACATTAGAGCACATCAGACATATCGAATTGCATTCTGAATACTGAAGAATGTCCTTCTGATATCAAATAATTTAGATTTTTGAAATTCGCAATGTAATACACATTTTATGGCAAATCATTAAAAATTGATATTTTTGATATTTAACGCGGCTATGTACTATAGTCATTCTTTCTTTCTCATGAAATTTAGTTTTTTTGATATGTTTGTACTTTGTTATGTTTTTTATAAATACAAATAATGAAAATCCAGATTTGTAAACTCCAACTGCAATATTTTAAGGATTTTATTTCACTATTCCACTCGTGTTTGAAATTGAAAAGGAAAGAAAAAATTGTTGTACCAGCCAGGGTACACGCGGGCAACAACTCATCGCGTATGCGTATCGCGCAATTTGTTAACGATACAAATCGCTGACGCATCTGCGACGCTTATCTACATGCGGCGCATCTTATGGAAACACCACGGAAGCACTGATTTCACAAAAACCTAGTGGTCAAATGGCTCCGTTTTAGCTGATAAAATGTGGGTTTTTTTCAAGTTCTTCCCCGATTTAAATATCAAGTTATGAATGGATTTCGCTCAAACTTCTCAAGGGGCTGTGGATTTACCCGATGTTCACGTAATATAAGTTACAAAAACGGACACTGTCGCATTCTCCTGTGAGATTCGATGAAAGTGCAAAATGTGACCACTTTAAACTTCAACGGCCATTATTTCAATGTTCATTTTCTCGGTAAAATGACGATTTAGGTACACGATAACTCAATAAATACAGCATCTATAGGTAAGCAAATATGATCATCGTAAAAAGCATGATCGACTCAAGAAACGGTTTTCTCATTTTTTATATTTTGGTCTATTTCCGATTTTGGGCATCATTTTGTGCAAATAGGCGTTTTTGAATTTTAAAAAGTTCATTTTGATGCCTTATATGGTCAATATCTCAAAAAATAAGGCCAATATCAAAAAAATAAAAAACCCGTTTTTGGAATGGAGCCTCAAGATTGAGCTAAAAACAAAATAAAATATTTTGGAAAGAGTGTTTTTTTTGTTATGATGTACCTAACAAATATTGCCAAAAACTCACTTTTTGTGATTTTCTTAAAATTGTTGTTTTTACCCCAAATCTGTATTTATATTAAGATTTATTGATGTCTTGCCTTCATAAAAATGTATACTTTTATATGTTTTTGCGAATAATTACAAAGTTATTGCACTTTTACTACATGCATGTCTGAGAGTACACAGCCACCTTAACAGTACTCGAAGTAAACTTTATAAATCTGATGATTTATACTTAACGTGTATGTAGGTGGGATGAAAAGCTGACGAACAATTAAGTATTGAAGATATGGATTTTTTTCCCAAAACGCCAACAAAAATTAGGTCTTTTTGGGAAAAAAATCCATATCTTCAATATGAAAGGTCAAAATTTTCAATTGATCATCGGTTTTTTCTCCCAGCTACATACACTTTAAGAATACATCATTAGATTTATAAAATTTACTTCAAGGACTGTTATATATCAAAATTTGAAAAATATCAAATTTTTATAATTTGTCATAAAATTTGTATTATATTGTGATTTTCAAAAATGAAAATTATTTGATATCAGAAAGACATGCTTCAGTATTCAGAATGGAATTCGATACGTCTGAGGTGATCTTATATCCCATAAAAAATACTGTCAAAACGCTCATTCCAGATCCCTTAACCGAATGAAGCAGACTTTTCTAAACTCTATTTAATTTGCATTATTTCCCTTGTATTATCTTGTTTAAAGTCAATAATACATTGTCTGTTTTACATACTTTACATGTGCACACAAATTTGGCACATTCATTCATTTCCAGTGCTCAGAATCCTAATTTGACTTTCAACTACAATACATAAGACAAACAAAAAGAACACTGCAAGGGAGATACCAAAAGGTTACCATTAACACAGTTTAGATTGTGATAGGGGATAGGCAGGTTCAATATTTTGAGTAGATATTGTGTGATTGTCCAATCGGATTTTGTGTTTACAAGCTAGACCACACCCACTGAATAAGAATGGGTACTAACTTTCTGCTAGAAGTAAGTTCAAACAGTTGTGAATATTCTACTGTTCATATTAGGCATACTCCCTAACAATTTTAGCAACATTGAGGCCAATGTCCATCCACGCTAATAGTTTTCCATTATTTCAGCTAAAATTGAAATTGCAAGTTCTGTTAAAGTTTTTTATATTTACTGACTGTATTTTGTGACAGTGTAAATGCTGTTTTAAATGTTACCATTTTTGTTTCTATTTTTTGGACATCCATTTTTTTTAATTGGTCAATATTGAAATGGTAAAATGTCAGATTTTTGTCATTTCAGTACAGGTAATGATAATTGGCTATGATTGCCTATTGTTTAAAATGACTTTATACTGTAATTATTGTAAATTGTGTCACAGTACACCATTTTCCTGGAATGGAATGGAAAAAATCATAATGGTATTTGTTTTTGAAAATATAAAGTGATGAAATGAAAAGAAATTGTGTTTATTTTATTCTATTATATGTTCAATTGTCCCTAGAAACCTAGAATATTTGTATTGAAATGACAGTTTAAATGGTTTCCAATGACAAGTAATGAAAGCAGCAGGAAAGCATTGCTGGCAGGGTTTGGTTTTTGCCGGCAAAAACCTGTTTTTGCCCGGTTTAAACCGGCAAAAACTCAAATATTAAAAAGTAACACAGAAAGTTCATAAACAGTAGCACACAACTTTTAATGAATCATTCAACATATGTTTTGTTTCATCAAGTCCTTAAAATGAAAAAGTTTGATATATGCCACATTTCTGTTAAATGCACTTGAGCTATGAAGATGCATGCTTTAATTTCTTAATATGTTACAAAATCTGGCCTTGTTACACTCAGGAAATTATTTTTGTAACTTAATAATTTGTTTTGAGATGAAAAAACTGAACTATAAATCACTTTTTTAGTTTTTGCCATTTATGCCGGCAAAAACGGGCAAAAATTGTTTTTGCCAAGTGGTTAAAACTGGTTAAAACCATGTTTATTTCCACCTGCGGCAAAAACCTGCGAACCCTGATTGCTGGTTGGATAAAGTTGAAACAGAATTTAATGTGACAGATCCCAAGTGAACGAATGGTTCTTATGGCGACAAAATGTGAGTTTGTAAAACAAAATGGTGTTGTTGGGTGACAGCAATCTTGATGCTGAAAGAATGGGTTTTAACAGCCTGTCTGGTCTCCCTGATATATGAACAAGTACTTATCAGGAGGTAATATAGTCATTGCATGTTGAAAACACATTGCATGTTTCTATCAGCAGTAGAGAATACATAGTATGTTGCCATCAGTTGTAGATAATTATACCATGCGAGTGGTATTTTTGATATGCATATGGACAAAAAGAAGACTGAAAGACAAAAGAGATTGAATAACCCATAACAACCTCTGCCTTCATGTTTAAACTGCAGAATAGGCAGGAAAAAATGCACTTCAATTCCAATTAGGTAAAAATTGTGTTTTTGTGTATATTCTTTCCCGAAACTATCGTAACTAAAAAGTATATCTACTTAAAATTGTGTCAATTTTAAAATTCTGGTTGCGGGTGCAGGAGACTTGACCTAAAATAAATAACCTGTGCTAAATTTATACCTTGACTGACTGGTGTATTTCATAGATTCCTATTCCTATTCCTGGGATCTATCACACAAGGAGGTATAGTATACCCCAAAGCCCGGGTGAAGAGGTCAAATGTTTTCCTTGAATGGCCCTATTGCCTTTTAACAGACGTGGGCTGTGGATCATGAAGCACCCCTATCAGCAGTAGATAGCATATTGCCTTGTTGCTATCAGCAGTAGATAGCATATTGCCTGTTGCTATCAGCAGTAGATAGCATTATTGCCTGTTGCTATCAGCAGTAGATAGCATTATTGTCTGTCGCTATCAGAAATAAATAGCATATTGCCTGTTGCTATCAGCAGTAGATATCATATTGCCTTGTTACTATAGGGTGTATCAAAATGATTGGTACCGGGCTATGTGAGATTTTCAAAAATATATCAAAAATATAAAATGGCTAATTAATATAGTTTTTGTACTACAAATAGAAAGGAGCATATATGGTAACTTA
Organism: Amphiura filiformis; assembly: GCF_039555335.1. Classification (NCBI taxonomy): domain Eukaryota; kingdom Metazoa; phylum Echinodermata; class Ophiuroidea; order Amphilepidida; family Amphiuridae; genus Amphiura; species Amphiura filiformis. Next base: position 73,716,892 of record NC_092633.1, read on the forward strand.
TTGATCTAATAATCTGAAGATAATAGGTTGATGCATCTGGGAGCTATTGTCATTTAAACGAAGATCAACGTAATCATGGTTTTATTTACACAACACAAGATGGATAGGTTCACTGCTTGAACTATTTATTGTATACATGCTCTTCAATATCTCACCTCAGTCTACATGACATAAAATTGCTTTACACATGCTTTTAGAAAAGATAGTTCCTGACGTCCCTGACTAACGACTCTAGCAGTGTGAGGTGAAGCCCTATCTTGAATGAACTTAACACCTGGGATGGATCCATGTTGTAACTGCCCATATCAAAATTATTGAAACATTGCAAGTTATACCATGTTTGCATGGGATACTCCTTGCTCTTGGAAACGGTCTTCTAAATCTTCTCTGCACTTCTCCATAGCTCCGTGTCAACCAGTAATTCTTTACTATGAATGTTCGCTAAAGTGTGGAATACTGTGGAGCCATTCCAATAACTTTTACCAGGTCTAACTTACACTGTCTACAGTCTATAGCCATTCTGCAGCACCATCTACTTACTAATCTCAATGCATCTTAGACTACAATTTAAATTACCGCCCTGGAAGGTGTTGATACACAAACTTCTTTCACCCCACCAACATTATTCAAGTCAATAATATTACTCTCAACCAATAAATATTGATTAGAACATTTATATGTATTATGAATGAAGAAATAGGCAAGGAAGAAAATAAACATTTCCATGATTTTCAACATACAAGGTATTAAAATAGAGCTTTGAAAATGGTGCGCTACTGATCCAACGTTACGATGAAAAGTGTAAAACCACATATTTTCCTTTAGAATCATGTAACTTCTGAACAGAATGTGCTATCTTTATGATCTAAAATTCTTAGAGAAGATAAAACTATTATAATTACAAATATTTAAACAATTTACCCCAAACTGGTACAGCAAATTGTAAAAAAAATCAGTAAAAATGAGAAGTCCTCGGCACCAATCATTTTGATACACCCTGTATCAGCAGTAGATAACATATTGCATGTTGCTATCAGCAGTAGATAGCATTATTGCCTGTCGCTATCAGCAGTAGATAACATATTGCCTGTTGCTATCAGCAGTAGATAGCATATTGCCTTGTTGCTATCAGCAGTAGATAGCATATTGCCTGTTGCTATCAGCAGTAGATAGCATATTGCCTTGTTGCTATCAGCAGTAGATAGCATTATTGCCTGTTGCTATCAGCAGTAGATAGCATTATTGCCTGTCGCTATCAGCAGTAGATAACATATTGCCTGTTGCTATCAGCAGTAGACAACACATTGCATGTTGTTATCAGCAGTAGATAGCATATTGCCTGTTGCTATCAGCAGTAGATAGCATATTGCCTGTTGCTATCAGCAGTAGATAGCATATTGCCTGTTGCTATCAGCAGTAGATAGCATTATTGCCTGTCGCTATCAGCAGTAGATAACATATTGCCTGTTGCTATCAGCAGTAGATTGCATATTGCCTTGTTGCTATCAGCAGTAGATAACATATTGCCTATTGCTATCAGTAGTAGATAGCATATTGCCTGTTGCTATCAGCAGTATATAGCATATTGCCTATTGTTATCAGCAGTAGATAGCATATTGGCTGTTGCTATCAGCAGTAGATAGCATATTGCCGGTTGCTATCAGCAGTAGATAGCATATTGCCTTGTTGCTATCAGCAGTAGATAGCATATTGCCTATTGTTATCAGCAGTAGATAGCATATTACCTGTTGCTATCAGCAGTAGATAACATATTGCCTGTTGCTATCAGCAGTAGATTGCATATTGCCTTGTTGTTATCGGCAGTAGGCCTAAATAACATATTGCCTGTTGCTATCAGCAGTAGATAACATATTGCCTGTTGCTATCAGCAGTAGATAGCATATTGCCTTGTTGCTATCAGCAGTAGATAGCATATTGCCTATTGTTATCAGCAGTAGATAGCATATTGCTTGTTGCTATCAGCAGTAGATAGCATATTGCCTGTTGCTATCAGCAGTAGATAACATATTGCCTGTTGCTATCAGCAGTAGATAGCATATTGCCTATTGTTATCAGCAGTAGATAGCATATTGCCTGTTGCTATCAGCAGTAGATAGCATATTGCCTGTTGCTATCAGCAGTAGATAGCATATTGCCTTGTTGCTATCAGCAGAAGATAGCATAATGCCTGTTGCTATCAGCAGTAGATAACATATTGCCTGTTGCTATCAGCAGAAGATAGCATATTGCCTATTGTTATCAGCAGTAGATAGCATATTGCCTGTTGCTATCAGCAGTAGATAGCATATTACCTTGTTGCTATCAGAAGTAGATAGCATATTGCCTGTTGCTATCAGCAGTAGATAGCATTATTGCCTGTCGCTATCAGCAGTAGATAGCATATTGCATGTTGCTATCAGCAGTAGACAACACATTGCATGTTGTTATCAGTAGTTGATCGCATTACATGTTGCTGTCAGCAGTAGATAGCATATTGGCTGTTGCTATCAGCAGTAGATAGCATATTGCCTGTTGCTATCAGCAGTAGATAGCATATTGCCTTGTTGCTATCAGCAGTAGATAGCATATTGCCTGTTGCTATCAGCAGTAGATAGCATTATTGCCTGTTGCTATCAGCAGTAGATAGCATATTGCATGTTGCTATCAGCAGTAGACAACACATTGCCTATTGCTATCAGTAGTAGATAGCATATTGCCTGTTGCTATCAGCAGTATATAGCATATTGCCTATTGTTATCAGCAGTAGATAGCATATTGGCTGTTGCTATCAGCAGTAGATAGCATATTGCCGGTTGCTATCAGCAGTAGATAGCATATTGCCTTGTTGCTATCAGCAGTAGATAACATATTGCCTGTTGCTATCAGCAGAAGATAGCATATTGCCTATTGTTATCAGCAGTAGATAGCATATTGCCTGTTGCTATCAGCAGTAGATAGCATATTACCTTGTTGCTATCAGAAGTAGATAGCATATTGCCTGTTGCTATCAGCAGTAGATAGCATTATTGCCTGTCGCTATCAGCAGTAGATAGCATATTGCATGTTGCTATCAGCAGTAGACAACACATTGCATGTTGTTATCAGTAGTTAATCGCATTACATGTTGCTGTCAGCAGTAGATAGCATATTGTACCAGACCTATTTTTTAGCGTCTATTCATCAACACTTCCAACATCCACCAAAATGAATCAAATCAGTTAGGACCTGATAGTTCTATGTGGACATTTACATGTCCGCATAGAAACAGTCGTATAAAACGCATATTTATTTATTTATTTATTTATTTATTTATTTATTTATTTATTTATTTATTTATTTATTTATTTATTTATTTATTTATTTATTTATTTATTTATTTATTTATTTATTTATTTATTTATTTATTTATTTATTTATTTATTTATTTATTTATTTATTTATTTATTTATTTATTTATTTATTTATTTATTTATTTATTTATTTATTTATTTATTTACTTCATCAAATATAAACATAAATTGTCACAAACGTTACGACAAAATGGATAAGTGTTTATCATGTTTATAATATTGACCGTTACCTTATTAAAAGTCATGTTTATAGCTGAGTTACGCATGTGCACAGGCGTATTTTATATACCATGTGCCCGAGCGGGTCTCAGCTGTACTTGGTGTCCGATCAATGAAGCAAATTAATGAATCATTCATTGAAAGAGTGGCTGAGACGGGGAAAACGACGTTATACGATTGCCCAAAAAATCGACTATGAATGAAAGCAGGCTGCTCATCTTTACAGTGTACTACAAACATGATCAGATAGCAGTCCATTTTCAGGTGTGATAGGTAAGTGAATTAATTGCATGGGCAAGAGCAGCCATTTTTCAGTAGATCTCAACGAAAAAAGTTTATTCCAAAAATTTCAATTGATTCCGATTTTGCGTTTTCGAGTTATGCATAATTTATATGTTTATTACACTGCTCCATCTGTCCATGGTTGTAATTTCTTTCTGGTATACCAGAACTTAATTCAAATGTCACGATATTTTTGCTAAACGAATTAGGCTCTAATGCAAAAATTTTATTTTAGCCAGAGGTTTCCAGTGGTATAAAAATCTCAACTTTTTTTTGAGAAAAATCGAGGGATATGCTGTTGATCACAAAATTCCCTTTTAACATGTTTAAAGGCCCATTCAGTGATTTGCTCATCCAGACGATTGTAAAAATCATCAAAATTCAGATTGTGGTAGCCTACCTATATGATTGTCATAGATGTGCCAACATTAGCCTGCTAGGGGTTCAGCCGAAAGCCGTGTATAAAGACAAAATAAGGCATTTACACTGTAATTTATAATACTTACAGTATAATTAGCTATATTGGGGCTTCAACTTCGTCAATACTGCTGTTTTCTGCCAAATTTGTCATTTTGAAAATACCAAATGACAATTTGAATGACTTATCCTTCACTTTTAAGCAATTTGTAAACAATTTTAATTTTTGTTATAGGCCTACTTGCGCTATGATCACTGAATAGGACTTTAACTATGGAACATCCAGTTTACGCTTTCCGCGTTCGTTCCCTCCTTTTCTCTTTCTTTGCCTTCATCCTCCACACCCATACGGCCCATGGCCTAATGCTCACCATACTAAACTGATGTTTTTGAGGATTTGATTATTAAAATATGAACTTTTCTTCACATGAAGGTTTTTGGGTTTTATTGTCTTAGGTCAAAGAGGTTTGAGTAACAAACAATAAAGATATGCTAATTATGTATGAGAAATGTTGCGAAATTGTTGTTTTTCCAAGTTGTTTTGGATACATCAATAGCCTTCTCGCATCTAGTATACATCCAATATCCATAGCGATAATATTAATTTCATAAAAAATCAATAGCATCGATTACAGATTTTGGGTATGAAATTCTAATTACTTTTTGGCCGACGTATCATATGGTTCAGTAAGACTCTGTTTAATTAAACGGGTCTGCGATTGATGTTGAACTTCTAGCTAATAATACACCAGACGTTGTTCCGTTCATTACTCTATCGATAATCGGTTGTTATACCTTGTTGCTATGGATGCAATCACAAAAAGGACAATTGCATAGTTAATTATGCTAATTAAGAGAACTTTTATGCGGTCTTTAATTCCTTAATTAAGACATTTTTGATCACATCGGTGATATCAGAACGAGTGGGTTAAAAGCAAAATTCAGTTGTGAGCAATTATTTCTCCTGTTAAAAAATAAATGTCTTTTATGTTAGATTGCTTTTAACGACTACAATTGACATTTGTTTATGTAGACTGAGCAAAAAGGTATATACAATAAGTCAAACATTCTTAAAACCCTTGTTACCACATACTATATAACCAAGCAACTCGTCGGTGAGATGTTCAAGTTGGTATACATTCACACAGATCCCACCAAAGACCTGACAATTTTAGGTCTTTGGGGGAAAAATATACGCGAAATGTCAAAATTTGCAAATGATGGACGGCTTTTCTTCCCAGCTACATACACCTTAAGTATATCATTAGATTTATAAAGTTTAGTTCGAGGACTGAATATCAAAAATAAAAAATATATAAATTTTTTATTTTTAATACTTTGCCATAAAATTTGAATTATATCGTGAATTTCAACAAAATTATTTGATATAAGGACATTCCTCGTATTCAGAGCGCAATTCGATATTTCTGATGTGCTCTCATGCCCCACAAAAAATACTGTGCAAACGTTGCTATCCGATAACAAAATAATTAATAATAACAATAATTACAGTCCAACTTCAATGTTGTATTTGTTTGATATCGTTCATAATAACAAAAAATCTTTTTTATTTCAGAATCACAAAACTAGCCGAATCATGACGCTTCCGATTCTTTCTGAAGAAGAACGCACTCTTATGCAAGCAGTCCACGAGGGAGACGTCAAGACTGCCACTAGATTGATAACAGAGGACAGAGTTGCTGTCAATATTCAAGATTGTTTGATGCGGACTCCTTTACTACGGACTTGCTATCTCCAATCCCGGCAAACCAGATGCACGCTTGCAAAACTGCTTCTCAAAAATGGCGCCAATATTAATACGACAGACAAGCATGGACGAACTGCACTCATGACAGCATGTATGGAAAGTGACCAAGAAGATCTTGTCAAAGTCATGTTGGGTACCTTTGATGTTGATCCAAATGCTCGCGACGAAAGCGGGAATACAGCATTGATGCATGCTGTACGAGCAGATAACGTTGAATCGGTAAGAACTCTTGTTACTTGGAAACCACCAGCAGGATCACCCAACAAAGTCATAGTCGATCTGGGAGACAACGAAGGGATGTTCCCGCTTTTACTTGCGGCAAAACAACAAAACCCCGATATTTGTGAAATTCTTGTGAGAGACGGTGATGCGCCATATGATGATATTCCAAGCCAGTGGAAAAAATATCTTCCTCCGGAATACCGAGGTGGGAAGAGAAAGCCCCTTACTAACGATCCGTTTGAAAAGTATAGACACCAAGCTCAAGATATACTGAACACACCATTCAGACCCCCGATGGCTCTTAACATTGATCCTGACGAGCTTGAAGAGATTCCAAACGATGTTATGTCAGATAGGGAAGGAGAAGAAACCAGTAAAGAAGCAGATGAAACTGTAAATAGTTTGGAAAATAAATCTGATAAATTTTATCCATGGATGTCAGCCATGGCTGTGACGAGATATATGAAAAAGATGAATAAAGACAATAAAAATCAAAATAATAGTGATGTTTCAGACGAAACTGCTGTTGCAGTAGGAGTTGGAGCTAGTGGTAAAGAAAATGGACAGAGTAGACCTGGGTCAGAATCATCTGGTGATAAACCAGAAGCCACAGATACATCGGATGACGAGAATAAAGAAAATGGACAGAGCAGGCCTGGGTCAAAATCATCTGGTGATAAACCAGAAGCCACAAATACATCGGGTGACGAGAATAGAACAGAATCGCCCAACAAGGAAAAACAAGATTCTAACAATCGCCCCAAATCGACAGAATCTAAGAAAGGAACGGATAAAGAAGCTGATCCTGACAAAAACGATTCTGCAAAGTCTTCCCAGGACGACGATCCAACCAAGCAAAAAGAATCTGAAGTGCCACAAGATCAGGATAATCAAGATAAGCAGAGAGGAAAAGATGGGAAAGAAAATGGAGATCCCAAGGAACAAAATCCAACAGAAGAACAAACTAAATCAAACGAAGACAACCCCAAAAATGCTAATGACACTGGCAAAGAACTAGACAAAGCAAAATCCAAAGAAGAAAATCCAAAAGAAGCTGATGAGAAAGCAAAAGCCAAAGAAGCTGAGAAAACAAAAGGCAAAGGAGGGTGGGTTGACCAACCTGAAGAAGTGGGGGAGAAAGAACCAGAACCGCCACCCATGCCCGCACCTCCTCAAAAGCGTAAAAAGAGAACGGGTGCTTATAAAACTAAAGGAGGCCGGGTTATTTATCCAAACGCCCAAAATGATCCACAATATCAGAAAATACTTGATTCAAAAAATGGTGGCGGTGCAACTGGATCAGGACCTGGTGACAACAGCAAACGTCAGGGTCATGGAAAACGATGATTAAGTCGTAATATACCAGTGTAAATCCCTATATAGCTGTAACACTTTTTAAACAGGTTAGGAGTTTAGCCAAATTTGGATTATTATCTACATGTACCTTTTCAGAAAGAGGTTTCATATTTTGAAATCTATTCTCCTATACATCACAAATCAAAATAAAATCAACACCGCCCCTTTGGTTTACAATTTGTCACATTTTGAATTTGTATCTAAACGCATCCTAAACACTTAAATATACGTCCAAAACACTTTAAATGCCACCGTTTAGCTAAGCACATGTTTTGATATTAAACATCAACCTGTTTATTATCTAAACACAAGCTATAGCTTGTGTTTATATTACACACAAGTAGATGTGTGATATCTAAGCATACGTTTAGTGTTTATTAAGTGTTGCTCTGCTGTTTTTGCAGTGTATATAATGTAAACACAAATTGAGCATGGTGATAACTTGCGTTGAGTTTATTTTGGATTATGTGATGTGTAGGAGAATATAGGTTTCAAAATATGAAACCCTTTTCTGAAAAGGTACACATGGATAATAATACAAATTTGTTTAAAAGGTGTTACAACTAAGTATTTACGTTTTCGACATCATTCGCAAAAGGTTAGAAAAAGTTACCATTTTTTTAAGGCCCATTCAGTGATTTGCTCATCCGGACGATCGTAATCGATCAATCATCGATCATCAAAATTCAGATTTGGGTACCATATGTCATTGTCATAGACACGATAGATGTGCTAACAATGTAGCCTGCTAGTGGTTCAGCCGAAATAAGACATTTTACATGAATCTGTAATTTATTATACTGCGGACAGTTTATAAATTAGCTACATGTATTTGAATGGGGCTTCAACTTCGTCAATACACTGTAAAATAGTGTTTAGCGATTAAACACTTTTCTAAATACAATTTTGCCACCACTTTGTAAACATGTTTAAAAGCTAAACATCATGTGTCAAATTTTTCAACATTGGTCAGTGATGGTGTTTAATTTCTAAACAACTGACATCCATATTCTAAACATAACGTTTCTAAACACATTCTTGCCACCACTTTCTAAACACTGATTTTACAGTGTACTGCTGTTTTCTTCGTTTTTTGCCAAATTTGTCATTTCAAAAATACCATATATAACAATATGAATGACTCATCCTTCACTTTTAAGCAAAAAAAACCCATTTGCTCGCGACGAAAGCGGGAATACAGCATTGATGCATGCTGTACGAGCAGATAACGTTGAATCGGTAAGAACTCTTGTTACTTGGAAACCACCAGCAGGATCACCCAACAAAGTCATAGTCGATCTGGGAGACAACGAAGGGATGTTCCCGCTTTTACTTGCAGCAAAACAACAAAACCCCGATATTTGTGAAATTCTTATGAGAGACGGTGATGCGCCATATGATGATATTCCAAGCCAGTGGAAAAAATATCTTCCTCCGGAATACCGAGGTGGGAAGAGAAAGCCCCTTACTAACGATCCGTTTGAAAAGTATAGACACCAAGCTCAAGATATACTGAAAACAACATTCAGACCCCCGATGGCTCTTAACATTGATCCTGACGAGCTTGAAGAGATTCCAAACGATGTTATGTCAGATAGGGAAGGAGAAGAAACCAGTAAAGAAGCAGATGAAACTGGAAATAGTTTGGAAAATAAATCTGATAAATTTTATCCATGGATGTCAGCCATGGCTGTGACGAGATATATGAAAAAGATGAATAAAGACAATAAAAATCAAAATAATAGTGATGTTTCAGACGAAACTGCTGTTGCAGTAGGAGTTGGAGCTAGTGGTAAAGAAAATGGACAGAGTAGACCTGGGTCAGAATCATCTGGTGATAAACCAGAAGCCACAAATACATCGGGTGACGAGAATAGAACAGAATCGCCCAACAAGGAAAAACAAGATTCTAACAATCGCCCCAAATCGACAGAATCTAAGAGAGGAATGGATAAAGAAGCTGATCCTGACAAAAACGATTCTGCAAAGTCTTCCCAGGACGACGATCCAAAAAAAAAAAAAGAATCTGAAGTGCCACAAGATCAGGATAATCAAGATAAGCAGAGAGGAAAAGATGGGAAAGAAAATGGAGATCCCAAGGAACAAAATCCAACAGAAGAACAAACTAAATCAAACGAAGACAACCCCAAAAATGCTAATGACACTGGCAAAGAACTAGACAAAGCAAAATCCAAAGAAGAAAATCCAAAAGAAGCTGATGAGAAAGCAAAAGCCAAAGAAGCTGAGAAAACAAAAGGCAAAGGAGGGTGGGTTGACCAACCTGAAGAAGTGGGGGAGAAAGAACCAGAACCGCCACCCATGCCCGCACCTCCGCAAAAGCGTAACAAGAGAACGGGTGCTTATAAAACTAAAGGAGGCCGGGTTATTTATCCAAACGCCCAAAATGATCCACAATATCAGAAAATACTTGATTCAAAAAATGGTGGCGGTGCAACTGGATCAGGACCTGGTAACAACAGCAAACGTCAGGGCCATGGAAAACGATGATTAAGTCGTAATATACCAGTGTAAATCCCTATAGCTGTAACACTTTTTAAACAGGTTAGGAGTTAGCCAAATTTGGATTATTATCTACATGTACCTTTTCAGAAAGAGGTTTCATATTTTGAAATCTATTCTCCTATACATCACAAATCAAAATAAAATCAACACCGCCCCTCTGGTTTACAATTTATCACATTTTGAATTTGTATCTAAACGCATCCTAAACACTTAAATATACGTCCAAAACACTCTAAATGCCACCGTTTAGCTAAGCACATGTTTAGATATTAAACATCAACCTGTTTATTATCTAAACACAAGCTATAGCTTGTGTTTATATTACACACAAGTAGATGTGTGATATCTAAGCATACGTGTTAGTGTTTATTAAGTGTTGCTCTGCTGTTTTTGCAGTGTATATAATGTAAACACAAATTGAGCATGGTGATAACTTGCGTTGAGTTTATTTTGGATTATGTGATGTGTAGGAGAATAGGTTTCAAAATATGAAACCCTTTTCTGAAAAGGTACATATGGATAATAATACAAATTTGTTTAAAAGGTGTTACAACTAAGTATTTACGTTTTCGACATCATTCGCAAAAAAGGTTAGAAAAGGTTACCATTTTTTTAAGGCCCATTCAGTGATTTGCTCATCCGGACGATCGTAATCGATCAATCATCATCAAAATTCAGATTTGGGTACCTATGTCATTGTCATAGACATGATAGATGTGCTAACATGTAGCCTGCTAGTGGTTCAGCCGAAATAAGACATTTTACATGAATCTGTAATTTATTATACTGCGGACAGTTTATAAATTAGCTACATGTATTTGAATGGGGCTTCAACTTCGTCAATACACTGTAAAATAGTGTTTAGCGATTAAACACTTTTCTAAACACAATTTTGCCACCACTTTGTAAACATGTTTAAAAACTAAACATCATGTGTCAAATTTTTCAACATTGGTCAGTGATGGTGTTTAATTTCTAAACAACTGACATCCATATTCTAAACATAACGTTTCTAAACACATTCTTGCCACCACTTTCTAAACACTGATTTTACAGTGTACTGCTGTTTTCTTCGTTTTTTGCCAAATTTGTCATTTCAAAAATACCATATACGAGGGGCAGTCAGTATGTTTTAAGAGTTGACTCGTGACGTCATTTGTGGATTGTTTTCATGGCATTTCTCAATGATTACATAAACACTGTACCTTTGTCTTTCAAACAACACATGTACAAATTATATCATACACATGATTACGTAACAGCATTAGCATAAAATCAATAGTCTAGGGACACTGCCAAATCACGCAAAAAGGCGGGCCTTTTAAATTGCAGAAAAAACACGTGTTTACAATGTCCGAGAACAGCAAAAGTACCGGTACAAGGTGCATATGGCTAGTTTTGGGCAGGAATAAACACTAGGTCCTCAGTTTGCATTTGGTAAAATATGAGACTTGCCATTAAACTTTGATAGAAATAGGACGTCTGGAAACTTCAACAACTTTAGGGCTTGAATGGAAGCGAAATTATTCTGCAAAAATGGCGAATATGAAAAAGCAGTTATTACAAATTACATCAATTATCTCCAAAATGAAACAGACTAAAATATAATGACTGGTCACGTATGAGAGCTGGTACTCAGTGCGATGATAACTGGTGCAAATCAAACAACAATCTGCGCATGCGTAGGTGGGATGACCGATACAACATGGTGGAAATGCACGAAAATTGCAAAATTCCATGTAAATATGGCCTAAAATATTACAAAATGCTATGAAAATTGTAATTTAAATATTCATATGAATTTTTATGGATGATCTCAACCCGAAATGAACAGAAAAGTTTTAAAAATAAATTTCTCATTCAAACGATGGCCTCTCTCTTTGTACCACTACTTTTTGTATAAATGTAACAATGGTAGAATAACAGTTATATTTTAATCACGGATTCAAATATTTTCTAGGGAGACTCCCGTTTAAATGTTTGGAGATTAGTCAACAGAACTGGCAAAAAAATTAAATTTCCACGTTTGCTATTTTTGGCAATATCAAGATTTTTAAAGAAAGAAAAGCCTTGTTTTTGTCAAAAATATGACATATTTGACCACGCATTTTAAATAAACTAAAACCTTTACAGCCCAACAAACATGGTTTAATGAACTGGTAGTTTGTGTTCTATTACTGTTCCAAAAGGCAGCATTCTCCATTCTTTAATTCCCGAGAAAATATAGAAAATACAACAATACTTCATTTCAGCCTCTTATTTCCCTTAACAAAAACGACTCAATTTCACCAGGTGACTCTAGACCATTGATTTTATGCTAATGCTGTTACGTAATCATGTGTGATATAATTTTTACATGTGTTGTTTGAAAGACAAAGGTACAGTGTTTATGTAATCATTGAGAAATGCCACGAAAACGATCCACAAATGACGTCACGAGTCAACTCTTAAAACATACTGACTGCCCCTCATATAACAATATGAATGACTCATCCTTCACTTTTAAGCAAAAAAAAAATTCACTTGCACTGGGATCATTGAATGGGTCTTTAATGTCTGAATACGACATTATGTCGAAATGGTCAAAATTGCTCCGTTGATCTGACCAACCCAACAAATGTGGCTGATTCCATTTAGGTGTAAATTGGGACATCATGTGTAAACATTACAAAATGTGCCAAAAAATCAGGTTTGAAAAACAAATTAAAAAATGTCATGTTATAAGATCGTACATTTATGGCTTTGATACATGGCTGATAAATAAATAATCAAACAAATGGATAATTGATTGCTTGATGGATTGGTTGGTTGATTGATTAGTTGAGTTCATGTTCAAAATATTACATATGGATGTAAACTGAAACTCTTAGAAATTATTGTTCTAAAATGCATTAAAAACCTGCTTTGTCCTTCCGTAAATAAGTTCATCAGGATTGTCAATAAATATCATTTGTAAAATTTCTTATAAACAAATCCAAGTGATTGGGTAAAATGATGTCAAATATACCAATGACGTTTTGTTTTGTGCTACATCGTAGCACCTTTTCAAATTGACTGACCAAAGTTGTTTTGGGTCTAAGGCTAATGAGAAGGAGTATTGGTCATAGATGTGCGGCAGGAAGTGATTTCCTTCATCTCGGTTTATTGTGTTGGCCCTCTTTTTCCGTATCCAAATCCCTTATTTTGATGTGTCTTGAATTTCTGTTCAGCTCTCTGTCTTTCAAATTCTTGATCTTGGACATATCTCCTACACCTAAACCAAATTTGGTATATCCCCTGCCTAGTGATTGGCTCTAAAACTCACACAAGTGCCTATAAGAAAGGAACTTTACCAGTTTGTACTGTATAATGTGTTACGAATCGTTAATGACCAAAAACACTTTTTTCCTAGATTCACTTTAGAATGCACAACAAAACACACTGTTTAATTAAGTTAACAATATCTGAATCTTTTAATCAAATGAAAAGTATAATTTAAAACAATAATTTTGTGAGTGAACATAAATATATACAATCAGTCAGAATCAATCAATTACACTGTGTTTAATAATGTAGTACTACTTAGCCAGCAGCAACCTTCTTGTTGTTGTTGATTTCAAAGTTCTGATGTATAATAGGCCTATCCCGATTCATCGTCCTGCGAAGATCACTGTTCAGCGAAGTCCACTGAAGATATTTATAACCTTTGTATAAAATCCTAGCACAGTTGACTATCTCCAAAATGGTGCTAGGATTTTCACTTTTCACACTATTCCTTCAGGAAAACAGATCTCCCTGTTTCCACATAGGCCTATACATTGACAGATGTGTTGTTTCATAAATCAGACTTCAGTAAGTCGACAGAAGATTTAGAATAGGCCTATAACATAAATTCCTTTCTTGGAAGAGGTATAGGCCTACGCACTTTGACGTATTCTAGATCATCTCCGATATTACTGGATATAGTACTTTGACTAGACCTACATAAAATATTTCTGGTTCGCAATTTCCACAAGCCGCGGCTACGGGACGCCAGGTAACCTCGGTATTTTCTTGTCAACCTAACCCTAACCCCAACCCTAACCCTTATTACTACTTACTGTGCAACTACAATAGGTTACCTGGCGTCCCTTGCCGTTTCTCAATTTCCTTCCTTTGGGTCAAAACCACTAAAAACGAGCAATTCGGATTTCCAAAAATGGGAAAAATAAAATGTTATTCTAGTCATAACATATAAAATCAGAGATAACACTTCGAATTCTGACCCAGACAAATATGAGCACGTAATATTGTGAACTTTTTATTTTATTTATGGCACTTACAAGTAACCTAGCAAAATTGACTGCTGTAACGTACGTTACCTTGGTTTGTAAGACTCAGCAGTGTTTTTGTCAGTGAGGGAAGCGTATTACTAATGATCGGTTTTCACTATTTGAAATGGATGTTTGAACAGTGCTTCCTTCAACCCAAAAGACTTATTTCACCCTTACCATTGGTATCCTATGACATTTACAAGTAAACTAGCGAAATTTACTGCTGTAACATACGTTACAACTGGTTCGTTAAATTCAGCAGTGTTTTGTCAGGGAGGGAAGCGCATTACTAATCATCGGTTTTCACTATTTGAAATGGATGTTTGAACTTGCTTCTTTCAACCCAAAAGACTTATATCACCCTTACCATTGGCATCCTGGAGTGAGTGTGAATTTGAATACATTACAGGGTATGTGGAATAAGTAATCTAATATCCATCTTTCATAATTTAGACTATTATCTGGTACTTAGAGAATCTTATGCAAGTATTGGATCAAAAAGTTTCTTGTGTAATGTGTTTGACATATACCATCATATAATTTCCATAATGGTTCCTCATATTGCATTGTGTCACTGTTAAGAATGGTAACGTATGTTACAAATCGTTTACATACTCATAGAACTCAAAAATATAAAAATGTTGTACATTGCTAGTCGTGCAAGGGGCGCTAGACGGACTAAATATTACATGCAGACGGAGTCTGTTGTGATTTTCTTAAATTTGATCATGGTCGTACAAATACTGGTAACGTATGTTTCAGTAACGGATGTTTCATTTAAACTTCTAAAATTTCCACATGTTCTGTTAATGATAGGCCTAGCAGTTCAACCAAATTGTTTCACTTTTATCAGGGTATCACGTGCTAATGTTTACTACCTACCAGGTACCATATATTCTACCGTTTGATTTTTAGAAAATTGGTAACGTATGTTACTTTCCTTAACCATACGGTCATAGATCATGGTACTTTGTCTTGCTTTTCTCTAAAATGGATACCCACATTACGTTTTCAGTCATGAATTTTATTTTCACTCTATTAATTTGACATTATAAAGGCAAAACATGATACCTAAATTGATAAAAAGGTTATCAAGGGTTAGATAACATGTTAATGTAACGTAGGTTACACGGAGTATTGCGACAAATTTCAATTGTAAATAAATCCTCTTTTATAATTTAGGTATGGTGTTTTCTTTTTCTTTCTTGCAGGAATAGGCCTATTTCAAGGCATATTCATTGTGTTCCTTTTAAGCACATTAGGCCTACACAAATAGGCCTATGTGAAGTTCATGATTTGCGACATACGGTAGGGGTTTTGACCACTCAGTCAACTTCGAAACATCGCTACTTCCAAAATAATACGATTTGAATGATCAAATTTTTAGATATTATAGCCTGTTATGTGTTAAAGATATTCCAATATCATTTCCTTATAGGCCTATTACGATCCACATTGGTACAATATATTAAGTTGAATGGTTGCGACAGGATTTTCGCCGAATTGCTCGTTTTTAGTGGTTTTGACCCTGAAGGCATAGGGATTGTAGCCTAAGCACAACCCTTCCTGTGTTAAAAACAACTCCTAAATATTAATGCTTCCGCCCGATGAAGGGTGAGAAATTTCCAAAATGTGGACCCTACAAAATCTCCCTTGTATGCAAAAAATGAACTACATTCATCTCAAAAATCGTTTATGTCTCTGAAAAAGTGTCTCTGGTCAACCGCGCAAATTTTTCCCTCGGTTTTCTATCCCGGTTTTCTATTTGTTAGGCCTAGCCTATGGGGGATTTACTGTATTAACTCGGGTGTTAAAAGTAACACCGGTTGGAGCCAATAGAGGACCGCACCCAGTGCTGTTATTTTTTAACACTTTTGGGTGTTATTTTTACACTGTTGGTGTCAATTTTAACACCTGGAAAGTAAACAATAACACCAAATATGTTTTAAAAAAACAACACCGCTGGGCGCGGTATTAATTTTAGCACCCGAGCGGGCACCCGAGCTTTTGCAGTGTTGATGAAAGTAATATTCAATGAATCAGAAAGAAGGCCTAAGTCAGGAAAAAACAAACCAACTGCATACCGATAAACCTAGTAGGTTTTTCTCGATGACCAATTTGTTTATCGCCGCCCTACTGGCAAAAAACAAAGTTTTTATCCAGACCCAGTGCCATCTGAGACGAGTATCTCAGCTTGTCATACCCGTGCACCTATCGAGTATCTGCTATCGCCCAATCCTAAGTTGGGAATCTCGATAGCCGGAGCATCGAGTGAGGAAATTTGTAAGTAAGCCTAAAAATAAAATTACAAACTTTTTTTTTTAAGAATTCAAAGATTACTTTATTATATTACACGCAGAGGGTTTGTTGTGGCAGTTAGCCGGCGATAGCCGAAACCAAAAAGATACAGACACAGCAAAGATACAAACAAATCAAAGCAAAGCATGAAAGGGTGCTTAGCATGTTACTATTGTTAGCCTGCAGGTTGGGTTAGGCCGGCGCTAAGCTTCCGCATGCACTGACGTTATGCCTTTAAATCATGCTTTTTATCATATTTTCTATTTTTTATAGGAAATAAATTACATCCAATTCTCCATGATATCCAAGCATATAAGCTTGCTCAATCAGTGCATAGCCATTGTTCATACATACTCACGATATAACAATGTTTCTGATTGGATTTGGGCCCTTTTTTGCTGGTCATAAATTCCGTTTATGACCAGTACGCAGGGCATATTACAAGCTGCGTCATGCAGCGTTGGAACCCAATTAACACGATCCACGATTTGCTAGTGCTGCGTACACGCGCATGTTAACACGATCCACGATTTGCTAGTGCTGCGTACACGCGCATGTCACCACGCCCATCTCACGCGGAGCGAAAAAGATGACGCGTATCACACATTGATTCCCGGCCGTGGCGTTGACCTCATGAGCCGAGCTGCTTCCTGCAAGTGCAAGTAGGCCTACTCATCTTCTTCCAATTTATGAAGGAAAACGGTATGGAAATGTTATTTAAACTTGTAAACCCTTATTATTTTCATCTGTATTGAATTGCTAAGCCTAAGAATGTTGGGTATGTATGAACGGGGTTCATTCATAGGATTGAGGGCATGAGCCATGATCGCTGTTTATGCCCTCAATCCTATGAATGAACCCCTAATTGACGCACATGACGCAATATGCAGGCATGCCCGCATGCATCATGTGCATGATGTTGTAAAATTGAATGAATTCATGCAATGCATGAGACCCAGACTGCCCCAGAAAAAAACCCACTGATTTGGGGTATCGGACATCAGCGAGCAAGGCTCGGGGTTGTTCGATCCAGTGTGCTGGAAGGGAGGGGAACAATGGTTTAGGCATTGTTAGGCCTAGGTACTAGTACTATAGCAAAAATATTTAATGCTCGATTATGAGAGCCAACTTGGGTACGCACAGTTATTTGCGTCCAGCATACTAGGCAAAGACCGGCGCTTACGCTAAAACACAGCTTTTGAGAAATGACCAATCACACGGTCGTTGCTAGGCAAGGTCAAGGTTCGGTCATGCAGGTCGCGCGATTGTGTTATTCTATGAAAAGTACACTGACGTAGTAGATTAAGGTACACCCTCTCATGATCGAGAATTTGTTATTTTGGCTATAGTAGATGCGCCCCCATGCGCCCTCACAAAACAGTTGCCTCAACACGTTGACATCACTGCCACATCACAGTGAAAAATGGTTCATACATACACGCTATGTAACAGCGCGCGTGATTGGTCGAGAGCCGGGCATAAAAAGCGTTTATGCCCGGTGTCCCGGATGTGCGATCGCCGGGTAGGAAAAATGAAGGAAAATCATGACTTTTAATAATGTTACATGTAATTTGTTGTTATTATTTTGATGAAATGAATGTTCTTGTATGTATGAACAAGCGGCCCCTCGGGCATTAACAACCGTTTAGTCATGAAAATATATGAATGAACCCCTAATTTAGGCCTAGGTACTAGTAGACTCAGGCAAGCAGGTTAAATTTGGTTCAACTACAAGTTACATCAATTTACAAGTGTGTATAAAAGCTAATAGGCTTAGGCCTACCTGAAAATGAAATAATTAAGTCATGGCCTAACCTAGTGTAAGCATAAGCATGCGGCCCCTTCACTTCAGGGCCTCATCCCTAGTTGGTATCGGAATTAGATTCAGATGGTCCAAATTATTTTGCAGTCAACAAAGGCAAGGTGCTCAGCTCCTAAATGTGCAAATGTCAATCCAAACTTTAATAAAAAAATTTGATAAAAAATCTTATAAACAAAAATGTTCAGAGTTCTGGTTAATGCTGCCCTGGATTATGTGCCCGATCGTGATGTACACATTCACAATCACACCACAGTCTTAAATGCCTTGCAATAATGATAAAGTTGTGCAAAAGGTCAAACAGTCGCATACAATCTTGTAACCGCACATTTATATGCTTGACACATACTAGCTTGAAATAATTCTGAATATTTGTACTAAACATGTTAAAAGTATAGGTCCTAGGCCTAGGCCTAAAGTTGAAAATGACTAATTTATCAATTTACCTTTCGCATCAAGGTTAAATAATGTTTTAAAATGCTATTCTGTTATAGCAAGTTAAATTTTTTTTTTTTTATAGTAGATGGTCTAAGGCTTTTCTTCATCAGTGATATTAATGCTTTTAAATTGTCGCTGGGATGACAAAACCTAGCATCTCAACCTTTGGTGAAAATCATAATTTGTTATTGATTGTACCTAGCAAGCCATACTGTCAATAGATCTGCAAAAAGGTACTCGCTGTAAAAAGGTTTGATCAATGCCATAATAAATGTTAAACTTTATTAGAGTGAAAAACCTCAAATCTCAAACAATTTAAACCATGTAACCCAATTTTGGTGTCTTTCTTTCATTAGTGCAGCACTGATTTGTTTGTTTATTTTTTTTTGCCCTCCTTCACCATGTTCACTTTTTTGAGATACAAGGATTTTGTACCCCCCAGCAACCTTAAGCATGTATGGGTCTCGACACAGAATCTCACAGATCCAATATTATCTGTGGGACAGTTAATTTTACTTGGTGATTTCTCCTATCCCTTTCACAAACTTGACAGTTTATGTCAGAGAAGCAAAGAGTACAATATTATTTCTCTTGTCTCCTTGTAGTACTTCATGATTGTTCTACTGTTTTAGATCAGCAACTCAAATGGTAAAGAAGATGTCTACTCCTGGCCGTATTGAACCTGATTTAATGGTCAGCACCATAAGGGAACTTCAACAGGGTAGGTGGGAAATCCATTTACAGTCAATATATTACTTTATTTAGAATATTTTAATCTGAAAAGAGAGATGAAGCTCTTCCCTTTACATTCAAACTATTAAACTTGCAGGTATTATGATTAATTGATTATGGCCTCAAAAATAGACATTAGATCACCAATTTATTATGCAACTTAAATATAAGGCTTGTTTTGCCAAACAAACATCTGACATTCTGATAAACACATAAAATTCAACTATTACATCAGATTTTGGAGACAATCATCAAAAAGCATGATTTGGACCCACATTTTTTTGGACAACAACAAAATATCAACCCTATAATTTTTTTTCTTACTGACTTTCAACAACTAGATTATAAAGTGATTTTGATTTTGAGAACAAATTGAAGATCTAGGAGGGCATTTTATATTTTGTTTGAATTTTTACCAACCTTAAAAACATCCATCAAAAATGGTTGAAAATGCTCAGTTTTTCAAGTTCAAGACCAAAGAAAATTTGTCTGGGATTTGAATCCTGTTTCAGCAAAATTTTCTGTGATCCCCTCTTTTGTAGAGGTATAGGCCTAGCAGTTGTCATTGTGACATTATTTTTGTGGGTAAATCAATATATATAGTTACCTTGAACTACATAAAATAACTCATGTGATAACCTAGAGACGAGTACACAGCACCCATGACAATAAAGGGAAATGCAACCGTACCAGATTTTGCCCACAAGATGGCAAAAGGCTGGCAGCAACTATTGTTAGTTGGTCTTTTTTACTCCATATAACTGTTTCTCTCTCTCTGTGTCAGGTGGCGCTGTGTAGCGCTGCTGTGGTCTTCACAAGAGTACGCCATCTCACTCGATCTGATGCCAAGTGCGTTGCACCTTGCATTCCCTGGTTAGAAACCAGCTTCACGTCATTAGTCCAAGATGTTGGTGGACGTCCTCTTCCTCGCTTGCCTTCCATAGCCCCTTGCAAAATCTGTTTTTCTACACCTCCATGTTTCCTGACAATGTGGCCAAAGTACTTCAGCTTTCTCTCCATTATGCCGCTTCTGATGGTTAGACTAGTACCAATCTTGTCGAGGATCCAGGAATTTGTTCTCCTGTCTTTCCATGTCACTCGTAGAAGCCTCCTGTAACACCACATCTCAAAAGCATCTACTCTTTTCCTATCATTCTTGGTCATAGCCCAAGACTCGCATCCATAAGTGGCAATGGAAAACACAGTTGCACTGAAGTAGGCGTACCTTGAGGTCAATGGATAGGCCTCTGCTTTTCCATATGCTTGACATGCCCTGCACAGTTGTCCTTGCAATAGCCAGTCTTCTCTTAATTTCAGTTGTGCTGTCACCACTGTTGTTAATCATTGAACCCAGATATTCAAATTGCTTCACCTCCTCAATCTGCTGTCCATCTATCACAAACTCATCACTTTTCCGCTCTCTGTCTACAACCATTATTTTTGTCTTCTTTGTGTTCAGGAGAAGGTGTTTTTCTTCGCTGGCCTCTTTGATGCGCTTCAAAAGATCAATCAGCTCTACTCTGCTGCTACAAATAAGAGTGGTATCATCGGCGTACCTCAGGTTAGTAATTCTTGTACCGCCAAACTTCACTCCACCTTCAAACCCCTCCAAAGCTGTTCTCATTATGTCTTCAGAGTAGATGTTAAATAGGTTTGGTGATAGCACACAGCCCTGTCGTAAGCCTCTTCCAATCTTGAACCAATCTGTGTCTCCACTACTTGTTCTGACTGCCGATTCTTGGTCTTCATATAAGCAGCTGATCAGATCCACAAGATGACTTGGGAAACCCATCTTTTCATAGTTTCCCACATCTGAGGGTGGCTAACACAGTCAAAAGCTTTACTGTAATCTATGAAGCACATGTAAAGAGGAAGTCTATGCTCTCTGCATTTCTCAATCACATTCCTGATATTGACAATTTGGTCCCTAGTACCCCTTCCTTCACGAAATCCTGCCTGCTCATCAGCTATTTCTTGCTCCATTTTGTACTTCATTCTCTTGATGATGATCTTCAGAAGCACTTTACTTGCATGACAAATCAGGCTGATGGTCGGTGATTGGCACACTCTTTCAAATTTCCTTCTTTGGCAGTGGAATAAATACTGCCCTGCACCAGCTCTCGGCCATTTCTTCTTTTTCCAGATTATACCACATAGACGCCACATTAGGTCTATCCTTCTTTCCCAGTTGCCTTCCACAACTCAGAAGCTACATTATCAATGCCAGGTGACTTAGCATTTTCATTTGTTCCATGGCAAGCTCAACTTCAGATCTCAATGGTGGAGGTTCTTCCTCACTCGTTTCAGACTGTACATACGCCTTGTCATCTTGTGCCTCAAACAGCTGGGAACTATACTGAACCCATCGCCTTTTGATGTCTACACTTTCGGTAAGAGTGTTACCTCTCTCATCATTTATAACATCCATCCTGGGGGTCCACTTCTTGGTAAGTTCTTTGGCAATACCAAAAGCTATTTTTGAGTCACTGTTTACTATAAGAATATCCCACCATATCCCAACTGTTTACTATAAGAATATCCCACCAAACACAATTTTAAATATTTTTAAAATCATGGAATAAACATATTATGTGTTACACGAATACTTTGGTTACATGTTTATTACGTGTTTACATTTTAAACATGTTATATGTTTTGGTTTGGGATCAAACATTTTAATAACATTTAAATGCTAGGCTATAAAAAGGTCATCAACATGTTTTTAAAATGTTTTATAGAAACACAAGAGCAGTGTTTTTAAAATGTTGTCAAAATTTTATTGCAAAATATTATTGGGCAAACATCATTTTTGCCAAATATGTTGTAACCACCATGTAACATTATTGTTAGAATATATATATATTTTGAATGTCATTAAAACATTTTATACCTAAATATACCCTTTATATACAACGTTTAAACGTTTCTATCAAAAGTTTTGTGTTTGCTGAGAAAATACTTGTACAAATAGAAAAGAAAATGTTAGTCAGACTGAAGGAAAATTCCTGGATGGGAAACATTGCATCAATATTTGCAGCCTGTGTACATACATTGACAGTTAATATGCCCATTTAGCAATTTGATCATTTACTTTTGTAGAGAAAGCAAGACAAGAGAAAACACTTACTGATCTCAGGAGGACAAGAACACAGCTGGAACGAAAAAGTGAAGCAGGTATTAAATATGAGAATAAATCAAATATGACATCATAATATTTAATAATGTATGTGAGAGAGGCACAGAATACTTTAATTCTATGGAGAGAGTGAAGTAGAAAAGAGATAGCTTGGACAACTTTTTAGGAGTTCAAGCATCAAGCTCTGTGGGTACATAAGTTACACTATATTTATTAGGCACAGAGCCCTAATGCAATAAATGGCTGGTGGCGGAAATTCTTTACCCAGGTGCTGAATCTTGTAGTAAGTTGAAATCAAGAATTGGGAGGCATTCACATTCTGATATGATAAAATACCAATAAGTAATTCCATGAACATGTGAATCATAAATGAAGTCACAGTTTGTCAGAGACAGTAGCTATTAATTCACCCAACCCAGCCACCTTCGTCTGGTTATGAGACTGAGCTCTAATAGTCATGATTCTAAGCTGACAATATCAATGATCATAATTGGCATACTTTTTGTGTGCACTTTGTTTCATAAGTTGTACATGTATATTAAGAGGTAATGATTTTGTTTGTTTGTTTTGTCTGATAAACTTAGGAATAAGAGAGCTCCATTTGGTCAAAGAAAAAAATGAAAAGCTGATGGAGACTCTGAAGATAGCAGAGCATAAATTGGAGTTGTCACAAAAAGAGTTGGATCGGTGAGTAGCCTTACTTAATACTAGCCTGTTCATTTGTAAGGGTGTGTTAGTTGCTATCAGAGGTATATGTTACTACATGTTTTATTTTATATTTAGTATACTTTGATACTGGTAAAAATACACGCAAAATGTCATAATAATATATTGCACATAAGCCAAACAAAATTGTTTCGCTTGCCCAAGATCGCATTAGTTGGAGAAAGCTTGTAGTCGCATGACATAAGATATAACTATACAAATTAGACTTGACTGACGTACCATTGAAAATATTGGGATGGACAGTTGCTTAATCACCTAAGACCACCCGCCTCCAAATATGTTATTATTGTTGCTATCAGCAGTAGATAGTATACTGCATCACTTAATGATAGCACACTGATTTTAAGTTGTATTCACAGTAGATAGCAGCTATACTGCATGTTACTATCAGTAAAAGCACACCAAAGTTGCTATCAATTGTATAATAAGGTTACCCATGTTGCTGTTGTTGCTATCAGCAGTAGATAGCAACAACAGCAGCTACATGTTACTATCAGCACACTAATATGAAGTTACTATCAGCAGTAGATAGCACACTGAGCTATAGTGCATGACTGCATGTTACTATCAGTAATAGCACACAAATATGAAATTTCTATCAGCAGTAGATAGCATGATACATACATGTACAATCAGTAGTAGCACACTGACATTAAGTTGCTGTCAGAAGAAGATGTAATAATGCATTATACTATCTGTACTCATGTAGTACTAGCACACTAATATGAAGTTGCTATCAGTATTAGTAGATAGATAGCAAACTGCATGTTACTATCAGTAACAGCACACTATTAATGAAGAAACAGGAACAATGACAAATCCCCTGGTTCAGATGGATTTTACAGTTTTACTACATTAAGCGTCAGGTCATTATAATTTATATAGGAGAAAATATCCATCTGATATATGATTTGCTTAACTTTATGGAAGAAAATAAAGTCCCTGGTATGTTATTTCCATATTTACAAAATGAAAATGAAAGAAGGGATACCATTATTTCTTCTGTTCCAAAATGAAGTCAAGTTGTATTTGCCTATAATTTTCACAATTTTGCTATCAGTAATTATGAGTAATAGCATACTAATATGCAGCTGCTATCAGCAGTAGATAGCATACTGCAATACTGGTTGTAAATATACAATAAACTATCTACTGCTGATAACAACTTCATAATTTGTGTGCTAGTACTGATAGTAACATACAGTATGACTACTGCAGATTGGTGTGCTATAAAATTGATAGTAACATGCTTACGCAGTATGCTATCTACTGTAGATAGCAACTTAATATTGGTGTGCGATTACTGTAGTAACATTGGCACACTAATATGAAATTGCTACCAGCAGAAGATAGCATACTGCATGTTACTATCAGTAACAGTACACCAAAGCATTAGGGGTTACTACATATTGTTGCTACCAACAGTAGATAGCTTACTATCAGTAACAGCACACTAATAAGAAGTTGCTATCAGCAGCACACTAATATGAAGTTGCTATCAGTATAGTTTGATCAGCTTGTAACCGGTGGGCCTTAATGCCATTTTGATAACTGTTTTGTGACATCTTCTCAAAAGCATCACAAATTATTTAAAGTCCTATACTTTATCTACTTTCTTTAACACACAAATTATAGATCATACAGGTCAAATATATCGCTCTTAACGTCGGTCTCCCGGGTCGGTCTACTTTTCGGCGTAGTGATAAAAGTCTAGCAATTCCCGCCAATTACGAGCTGATCAAAGTCATCAAACTATTTTTCAACATTTTAGTCAACAGATTCGAAACAAAGATCTAGAATGCAAGATTGATGCTTTGTCAAAAGAAATTGAAGAGGAGAAAGACCGTCAGCAGAGAGAAGTGTAAGTTTCTTTACCATGATAGTATATAGGCATGAAGATGTGTCACACAATGTGACAGAAAACATCCATGGCAAATCTTTGTTGTGTGAAGCAATTTTACTAGTTACAGTTCATGGGCTACTGTAACAGATGTATATATTTACATATCTTTTTGACCAAAAATATCAAAAGATTTATACAAAATTAATTACTAACACACATACACATTACACACCCACCCACTCAAAGCAACATAATGTTTAGAAAAGAATATACAGAGTATTTGTGACACGATCAAGGGAAATGAGTCGGATGTCGCTAATATTGATTTTGAGATATTGGCAAAGAAAGTGTTAACATTCTTTTGTTTTATATTGTTTTCAGCGATTGACAACTTGATGTAACTTCGCAACGAAGGGTCGTATCAACATGGAGTTTTCAGTTTCAGAGACCAGGGTCGACATGTGACTCATTCCCCTTGATCATGTCACATTTGATGATGACATAATGTCATACTGGCAACTGCTTTTTATGTCTATGCATGGTTATGACATCAGTATTGTTTTATCAGCACTCAAAATATCAATCTCAAGAGTTGCTAGAAAAATATGCTAGATACATGTAGTTAGGATAGATAGTACTAAAACCATCTAACAAGAGATCACACAAAATGGAGTTTGATATTTGGATGATCCAGTCTTGACTTTGATCATGTTCGTAGGGATGTTTTACTCCTAATCAACATTTACATACACATACCTTGCTAAATCACTGACAACTAACCTGTTTTGTATAATGACATTTTCAATGCAGGGAAGATTTCCAAACCAAGCTTGCTCAACTAGCAGACCAGTTCATTCAAGCTAAGACTTATTATGTGAGTATGCATAACCTAGCAGCACTCAAATATTTAGATAGATCTGACATTATAAGAGAAATGGTTGGGTTCTATAAAGGAGATCCCAAGGATTGATATTAGGGGTGTCATTTCTGCCCCATTTGCATGATTTTTCAGGGGGGTGGGTACCCAAAACGTTTGTTTCTTTACTCTTAAGATCGATAAATAGTGCTGTTTTTTTTAGTTAAATGGCTGATACTTGAAAAATATGTTTCCTGGTATCCCGCTTGCCAAAATAAATTGAAAATGTAAAGTTGGGGGTCTGTATGGTGTGAACTAAAAATCCATCATTTCCATAAAAAGTTTGGATTTAGAGCAACATGGCAAATATTTTTAGAATTTTGAAAAGGTAAAAAACGGCACAATTTAAGGAATACTGTAGAGCATGCATGTCTTGAACTGGAGATCTGAAGCTGAAGAACTGAGTGCCAGAGAGAAGCAAATGAAAGATCTTATGAATAAGAACTATTAGAAGGTTGTCAGAGAAGCATGATCCAGGGCTCTCTTAGTGGGTATTTTTGATTCTAGCATCCTCTTCATAGGGTATGGTTCTATTGAATCTATTGTGGATATCTATTGATATCCACAAAAAAGCTTATTCAATAAAATTGAAGCTTTTCCAGACATTGAATTTGCATTACACGTAGCCCCATAGGATCCAGTGTTGTAATTTTGGGCTACCGACAGCCTGAGGATACAAATTGGATGATATCTTGAAACGATTGAATCTGCAAGATTTTGCCACTGCTCATCGAGATGGCAGAGATAGTGGTGGAATGTCTCCTCACATCTTAAGTTTCTATCTTATGGGGACAAAATTGATGCACTTAGAAAATCCAAATCCGAGCTAGATTCGGAATCCTATTTCATAGTCGATGTTGGAGCTATGAGGCTATGGATCACAAAGTGCCTTTAAATGCTGCCAATACTTACCCTGTTAATAGTATACTGTATTTCGTCAAATAAACGCCCCCGGGGGCGTTACATTTTTCCAAGGGGGGTCGTTTATTAGAGGTCATTTTTAGCACGACAATTCCCGTTAAAATCATTAGGCTTAAAAGTCACGCTAAAATGACGAACTATGAACTTTTGACACTAACTTTTGGTTCACTTCCGGGTTGCCGATGCAGATTTTCGCCATTTATTGCTGCTATTATCAACCATGTGAGCAACTTGGTAAGCTTACTACACAAGATAGCATGGAAATATCGGAATTTTTGAAACATCTTGGTTGAAAAAAGTGGTGGGGGCGTTTATTTGAGGGGGGGCGACTATTTGATCGAAATACGGTACTAATGTACAAACTCCCCCACCAGGAGAAAGGATACATTAGTGTCATACAAGTAGTAAAGTGTATAATATTGATTATCATAGAAGTAACATTATTAAAACATTCATTTTACATCCCATGATTAATAGATGGACAATAATCTAGCCAAGGAAATGTCTTCAATAAAGAAAACCAAGAATTCTATGGAAAACGAAGGTAAGTGGCAATAATTTGTACATTATCAAAGCTTTCAACTGGGAAATATGCCCGGGAAATATGTATCATAATACAGGTGTTAACATAGGGTTTTTGAATTAAAGAAATGTAATTTTGCATGGTGTATCTTTTAAAACTTTACCCATATAAAATGTGTACGTCACAGTGCAATACTTATTATTCTTAGTCAGTAGATATGGTTTTATAACTTTAATGTGCTAAATCTGATGGTTTCCTGGGCGTCTTCTATCAGGTGATAGACGACAGTGGGCGCATTGTTGTGGAACACACTTGTCAATTATTTTAGGCACACATATGTAGCTTGTTGTAGGCATTGGCCTTGTGTGTAATATGTGCATGTGATCACAGTATGTGCAACTGAAGATGTGAAGTTGTAAATAAGTTTTGTTCATTTTAAAATAAAGGAAATTTTCATGACGGTAACTTAATTTTTGCCAAATAAAACAGTTTATAATTTACAAAATAATATATAACCGACTAAGAATGAGGCATGAGAATAAACAATAGGAATTTTTAGGATATCATATCAGACAGATTGGTCCAATATTTGAGTCCACTGCAATAAAATTATCAATATTCTGTAATTAATAAATGATGTTACCAAGACATGATGTTCACTCTTTTTTTACCAATATTTTGTTATTCAAGCAATAGCTGGTGGAAATGAGGCCGATAAGCTTGCTGATCAATTGCAACAACTGAATCTGCAAAAGGAAGCACTTATCCAAGAAGCTGATCTTAATGGTATTTCTCTGGAACTCCAACATCAGATACTGTAAGTCTTTTTCTTCCAATCAGTTGTTTCTTTTGGCTCTATTTCCTGTTTGTTTGTTTAAGTGGCATGGAAGATGTTTAAATCAAGTTCACAGATATCATAGGGCTAACTGTTGTGTAAGTTTGTACATACAAGTCGAGGGGGTATCAAAACGTTTTTGAAATCCCCCAGAAGTGAAGGAGCTATATCAATGAATTTTTGTCAGTGTAATCATTGGTCCTTATGTGCATATTGTCTGGCAGGTTTAGTACATGGTCCAAGAATTTGACTTGATTGGCCCTAACTTGGGATGACCATAGTGTTGGTAATGTTGTAGATGGTTTCATTTGGACTATGGATCATCTACTTGATGTGTTAGATACTTAAAAGCATGCTCCTATCATCCTGTTATAACAGCAAAATGTTATAAAAGTGTTGATTTACTTTCCAGATTTTATTTGCTTATACAAAATGAATATTTTGTTTTGTGATTTTGTTACAGTGAAACATTCCTAACAGAGAAATCAAATGCAGAAGTGTTTAATAATAAGGTGGTATTGGAAGAAAAACAAATTCAGGAACAAGTACAAAAGTAAGTGATATGCACATCTGCTTAAGCATCCCTCCTTTTTCACTTGATAATTATTAGCATGCAATTTGATTTACAAAATTTACTTTAAAAGACAGTAAAAAATACCTAAGCAGAAAGTTGGCATGTCTGTGGAATTCCTATCACAAGTAATTAACATGTGACTTATTTATCACCTCTGAAATCTGAAGTAGCTTACTTAAAGCATGTATCATGCTATAGTAAATCACAAAGCTTGGCTTTATTTTTCTAGCTTTTTCTGACAAGAGGTGTATATTTTCTGTTGCATTTTGTTTCTACAAGAAAGTGTGTTACACAAATTGTTCATTATTGGTATAAATCTATTTTATAATGTTTATTTATCATACCATGTTGAATCTGATATCTTAACTTATCCAACTTTATTATATACTTGCCCAATAGACTACGAGAAGTCAATGAAGAACTAGCGACAAAACTATTGCAGATAAAGGAACAGAATTCAAATAGACAAGAATGAAACAAGGATATTCAGAAATGGTTTGAAGACACTAATTAAAGATTTGTAACTAAAACAATTTAAATTAAGCTTTAAAGTTGGGACGATGGAAGTCATTATAACAGGTGTATCTAAAGAGTTCAGATGCAAAAAATGATACATCAATTTTTCTCAATTTGAGATCAAAGCAATATAAAGAAAATAATAAGAAAATATACATCCTACTTTTGATCATAGTTTCAAAAGGTTTATCATAGTATTTTTTAAGGTGTCAATTTGAAGCAAGCATTATAACAGCAAAATGTGTGTTGCCCGAAACTCAAATAGTTTGAAAATGGTATTCATTGGCCATTACATCTGAACTCTTCATGTCAAAACACAAAAATGTTTTTAAAAGGTTAAATGCATTTTGGTTTGACCGAAATGTTTTAATAGCATTTTAAATGTCAGATTATATTAAGGTCATGAAAACATTTGCAAAACGTTTTATATGAAAAACACTGCAACTGTCATTGCAAAATATTATTTTTAGCAAACATTTTACAAAATATTTTTTTCAACACTTGAAAAATGTGATTAAAACATTTTTATGTTTTCTGTATGTTTTATGTTTGCTGGGTCTTTGTGAATTTTAGGGAAAGGTAACTGGTTTT
This sequence comes from Amphiura filiformis, assembly GCF_039555335.1. Lineage (NCBI taxonomy): Eukaryota > Metazoa > Echinodermata > Ophiuroidea > Amphilepidida > Amphiuridae > Amphiura > Amphiura filiformis. Next base: position 73,747,189 of record NC_092633.1, read on the forward strand.
ATGGAGTAATAATTTTAGTTAATTGCTGTTTAAATAAAAATTTTGTAAGCATGCTTACCCTAATTTCTTTAGAATGATGGCACTCTTCAAATCAGATGCAATAGGTCTAAATTCCTCAGCGATTTGGACAACTTTAGCCTACTTTTAACATATTTTACACTTTTTTTGCATATTTCTAATACTATTCTAAAAACTCATTATACTGCATAGTGGGTAGGAACCAGGAAACACAAAAAAGTTTTTAAAGCGTTATAAACATATTTTGGTTTTAGTCAAATACCATTAAATGTCTGGTTATATAAAGGGCATGAAAACATTCTTAAAATGCTTTATATGAAAAATCTTGTCATTTTTAAAATCTTGTCAAAATGTTATTGCAAAAAAAATTGTTGGCAAATATTGCATTATGTTTTGTCAAGTCTTAATAACATTATGTTAGAATGTTTTTCATGACGTTTTCAAACATGTTTTCTGGATGTTATTATTATGTTCAACTCAATACCTTTTATATAACCTCTTACCTGACATTTAAACGTTTTATTAAAATGTTTTCTGTTTACGGGGTATACCGTTTTTCACAATGATATGGCAGTGACATGCATGCACTTAAAGACGCCAAAAACATGTATGCACAAAACAACTGTCTCAACATATTAATGTCACTACCACATCAGGGTGAAAAATGGTATAGGTGGGTGATAGTGTAGAGGGTAATTACATTCAATGGGGTAGTACAGGGAAACGCATATCGTTACAACAAAAACAATGTATAAATGTCAGACTATTGTTTTTTTATATACCAAGAAATCACAATAATTATTATAGGTACAGTATGAATTTCTCAAGATTTAATGCATTTTCATAGGACCATGATATGTTACATCAAAAGGGTTTTTTTTCTCCCTTTTCTCTCTCAATATATTCTGATATAATGTTGTGTACTGAGGTTTGAAGTAAACCGGTGTTGCATCATGCCAATTATCAGCATTTTGGTACACAAAATATGCATCCACTTGAGTTATCTACCCTATTTTTAAAAAATGTGTAGCTTTGGCACATTTTTTTAATTCATTGAGAAGATCAATAATTATTACTTGACTGTACATATTTGTTAAGATTTAAATCTTACCAGAGATGAAAAAACCAAACAATGCAACATTGGGTGAACTTTGAATTTATGTAAGTTTATTTTACATGGGTACAACTAGCAAGCTGCATTTATTTTGATTTTCTCCTTTAAGAATAACAGTTTGTTCCAATTAATAGTTTTCCAATAATGGAGAAATCTGGTAGGTATCTGTTACATTGAAACATTTTATTATGCGCCTTAAGGGATCTAAAATGAGCGTTTATTGCGTTTTGACAGTATTTTTTGTAGGACATGAGAGCACCTCAGACCTATCGAATTGCATTCTGAATCTGAAGCATGTCTTTCTGATATCAAATAATTTTCATTTTTGAAAATCCCAATATTATACAAATTTTATGACAAATTATAAAAATTTGATATTTTTCAAATTTTTGATATATAACAGTCCTCGAAGTAAATTATATAAATATAATGATATATTCTTAAAGTGTATGTAGCAAGGAGGAAAAGCCGACGGTCAATTGAAAATTTTGACCTTTCATATTGAAGATATGGATTTTTTTCCCAAAAGACCTTTTTTTTTGGTGTTTTGGAAAAAAAATCCATATCTTCAATACTGAAAAGGTCAAAATTTTCAATTGATCGTCGGCTTTTCATCCCACCTACATACACTAATCATCAGATTTATAAAGTTTACTTCAAGTACTGTTAAATATCAAAAATATCAATTTTTAATGATTTGCCATAAAATGTGTATTAAATTGCAAATTTCAAAAAATCAAAATTATTTGATATCAGAATGACATTCTTCGTATTCAGAATGCAATTCCATATGTCTGATGTGCTCTGGTGTCTCAAAATAAATACTGTCCAAACGTTCATACCCCAGCCCTTAAGTACTTGTGCATACATGTAATTGTTTGTATCTGCCTCCTGACATAACATGATGTTCCATAGTAGCTTTATAATCAATATTTTTATCTTACAAAAAAGCACTTGTACATTATTTAACCTTTTAACATTTATGTACATAGTTTGAAACAAGCAGTTGCACAAAATTTATTTACACACTTGTTTCTCATATTTAACAATATTATTCACAATATTTACTTAAAGCCATGTAAGTTCGCTTAACACAGTTGTACAAACTTGGACAGAATAAGTTTTATTCAAAGAAGTAAGACTAGGAGAGGTTGGTCCCTGCCATGTTGGTACGTCACTCACGAACCTCTTAATAATTTTGCTCTGCACCCAGGATTAACTTCTGATTCATAATGTGTGCTGCAGTTGTAATCTGTGTGTAAATGCATTGTGCTAATTATGTGCAACATGCACCAATCCTTGTACCATTCATGCTTAAAGAATCACTGATCGTGATTGTTCGTTGTTTACAAACCTGCCAAATGTACAAATATTTGGGTCCCCATGCATAATAATCCAATATGGCAGTTTAGTGCTGTGCATAGGGCTTTAAAGAGCTCTCCTAGTCTAACCTCCTTGGTTTTATTTATAAGTAGCTCAATTTGTCATGGCTATATTTCTCACAAACTATGGTCACAGTTTGCACAACGTTTGAAAAAAATATGTTGGACGGATGTTAATTTGGAAGTACAAAGGAATGATGGAATAACTGAATTGGACGGATTTACTGAAATATATAGTCTTGTTGAGTATCCTACACAAATGGCACACTCAGGCCTGAAAAAATGTTCATTTCCCAGGAATGTAGTCAAAATTCCCTCAAACATATCAGGATTTCCCATTATTTATGTATTTCTTTATAAAAAAAAACCCTCATAATTTCCCTCCAGATTACCAAATTTCCCAGGAATAAGATTTCTGAATTCCCCATTTTTTCCAGGGTATACTACACTTAACAAAATGTACGGTGTAGAGTGATCAGTGGTCTAATTGGGAGATCACACAGTAGACAGACATTAGAGAATCGATGTGTTTTTTTGACAAACAGCATTTAGGTTATATCCGCTTTTACTAGGGGATTCCATGTGCTGTCATGTTTTATATACACATGTTTATGTTTATCTTGTTTAATGTCTTTATTGATGTTTGTAGTAGCCAATAGTAGTGTTCAAATAAACATTTCATTTATGTTACTACCTGTCTCTGTTCTATATTTTAACTAGTAGCAGTTAACATTATTTTGTCATGTGATCTGATCTAATCAGACCAAAGGCAGCAGTCTTGAAATTGATATACATGGGAAAAAATAGGGAGCAAAAAGCAATACATAAGCCTAATAAAATTAAGCTAAAATTGACTCATACAAACATCTCACTTGCAAGTATAGGATGTTAGCAATACAGTATTGTTGATTACTGTGCAAGTACATGATGATATTAAGTCAATTTTTGAAATTGCATTCTTCAGCCTGATTGGATGAGATCATGTCACACATGTGGTCCATTTTTATAATTTCAATTTGGGAATGAAATGCAGTAGATATACACAAACTATCCATTGAACAAATACCATATATCATGGAAATAAACTATGAATTTGAATTTATTGTTCCATAATGAACAGAGCTTGTTTCTAACCTATCACAAGCAACAGTGACACACTGATCTCCGCACAAACATAAGTGCCAGTATAAAGTTTATAAATGTATCACTAATTGTACCCCCCAAATACTACAACATACTCTTATATACAGTCTGTATTTAATTTAGAAGTGCTCCTAATAAAGCACTATAATTGACATTTTGTACATTGTCCTTATCATCCCTGGTGCCTTTCCATGCTTCATCTATCTTCACTGGAGCTGGTGTGTATTGTGGTAGAGTGACGGCATTATCTCGCCAGTTGAGCAACATCACAAAGCTGTTGTAGTTCACTTGTCCCATCTCATTCTTCTCCATTCTGAAAGTAAAATAGTAGTTAATGATTAAATTGAGAACCACACATGCAAATAAAATCGGCACCAGATAACTAACACCAAACATCCAACCTCTCATGGCATAATAGCCTGACTGCGGCCTTCTTCACAATTCATGGTCAGATGATCACTGTCAGAAGACTTAATACATGCTGTGTTGCATTATGGACCAGGTTTGGGGATACATCAGTACATACTTCCACAAAACCTATTTAAAAACAATGTACAAATTTGAATTTGAACCCATGTCAAAATGGTCTGCTTTTTGTGACAGATTTGAAAAACAGCTTTTTTTCGACGGGAATAAGCAAACTATAATGCAATTTTATTAGCTTCGCCGTCAAGCAGTGATTAAAGGAGGAAATAGGAAAAATGATCCCGCCCGTTGAATTCCCAGTCTGCCTAATCGTGAAGCTCCCGTGGCCGAGTGGTCATATGGAAACGTTTTGGGCCAAAAGTCTCTTTAAATGTTGAACAGTTTGCTCTGTGCATACTCTGAGCTCTGTGTGTGTACTTGTTATCTTCACAGGTCAGTGATCAACAAACATGGGCAATGCATTATGCATCACTCACTCAGTGCACAGCACACGTAGCAACACAACATCCGGCCACTTTAAAATTTGCATATTACGCTCAGGTCACGACTAGCGTGATTGGACGGGGCTTCACGTTGAGCCTACCGTCCGACAACATTTTTTAACCAATCAGAAAAACTTATGACAAGGGATGCCTTCCGACTGAAATCGACATAGGGATTTTCCTGTAGTACGAGTCAGTGAACACTCTTGAGAGCAGAAGAGACTACGTTTCCATATGAAGGCGCTGGTCTCGTAAACCAGAGGTCCTGGGTTCGATTCCCGGGCGGGTTCATTTCCTCCTTTAACCATTGATAAAATTGCATTATAGATTTATTATTCACCAAAAAGAGTCTGCCAAACTTACCAGCAACAAGTCTTTTGGGTGTATTTACAACAAATTTTAGTACATGACAGGATTGAACTCACAAAAATCTCAGATTTTATGGGCAAATAGAAGCCATAGATGGTGGCAAGTGGAATGAAGGGGAAGATAATTGTCACACTCAGTGTATATACTTCATCTACATCATCATCAACCCTCACCTGACTAGCAATGCTCTAACAAGATCGTCTGGTAACGGCAAATGGAAAGCTCTGCAAGTCTTCCTCACTAACTCAACATCCACAAACCCTGATCTATCTGTATCGTAGGACATAAAACCTTCTGTCAACTTGCTGAAGTTCTCAAAGTTGGTTTTCCTGAGATGTTCTTGAACCACTGACACCAATGTGTCCAAAGGCATAGTCTCGTCTCGGCTGTCACTGTAGTGTCTTGCTATGGTCATAATTTCGTGTTCAGTGATACGACTACCACCCAACTGCATCAGTAGGTTGCTGAAGGAGAGAAAAAAGGACACAATATGACTTACATGAAATCCTGAGCATGAAAGAAATGTATGCTTTATCCATTCAGGTTTCATTGAAGCTATTTGGCAAACAAACAAGTTTTTAAAATGTTATAAAAATGTTTTGATTTAGGTCAAAAAGTTTAAATAACATTTAAATGTTAGGATATAAAGGTCTTTTAAAAACATTTTGTAGGAAAAAAACACTAGAACAATATGTTACTATAAAATATTTGCTGGCAAACATTTTTGCAAAATATCTTTCAACATTAAATAACATAATGTTAGAATGTTTGAATAAAGTTTTCAAAAAAGTTTTGAATGTCATTGAAAAGTTTTTATACCCAGTGCCATTTAAACATTTTCTTTAAAATGTTTGGTTGTTATGTGTTATTTAAAGCAATGTGTGAGTTTCTCACAAGGATGCCCTCGTTTTTTTGTTGTTGTTTTTTTAATTTCTACTTTTTGTATGATTGTAATTCCCATTGTGTACTTAAATAGCCTGTGAAAGACTAAGCCTGGAGTGCTTGAATTACAGTAAAATTTTAAAGAGTTTTTGATTAAAACTGGGGATCCTTGGTTTTATTTGCCAATTCCCCCAACTTCTCCACAGTTAAGCGGCCACATGGGTTTCTTTCATTTTACATCATTATTTCAGCTTAATGATCAAAATTCCTTGACAATTGTTACTATCAGGCAAAGAATGACAACAACAACAACAACAACAACAACAACAACAACAAAATTGAATGAAATCAAACACCATGGCTTTAATAGTTTTCTTTCTGATTTGTTGTAGGAATCTCAGTGATCTCCAACAGAGAAATTCTAAGGTAGATATTTAAATAAAGATGATGCAGAAACCAAGACAATGTCTAAAATTGATTTAAAATCAACTTACGTGAACAAATCATACTCTAGCTTGCCGGATCCGGTTGGATCATTCTTTGCCAAGAATTCCTTGATCTTCTCTCTTTGTTGTGAAGCAATCTGTGCTAGCTTGCTGGTGATTGCATCAATATTAGAATTGGCAAACTGAAAATTGAATAATGACAAAATATGTGAATTAGCAATATCAACTTTACACTAGTATACAAAACAAATGTTCATTTTTCATCTGTCAAAAACTTTCATGATTGTGAGTGTGATGAAAAATTAAATATACCTGTCAACTACTACAGATTTAATCCGATTTGTTCAGATTTTAAGTCTACAAACCTAATCCCCACAAATTTGATCAATCAGGTTTTTCCAAAAAACAATATAAACTAAATTTCCAAATTGTTCAGAGATGTTTACCATGCGCCAAGTGTTTACGAGTGTGAACGCAGAAGTAATTTAAACAATCATGCCGATTGGCTGATCAACAATAATGACAAAAAGATGGTTGACCCATTGATCATCAATCGGGAAGAAGAGAGGCTTTACCTCTTCTACAAACTCGATGATCACTATCTCATACCCAGAATTAGGACATTTGTTTTAATTTTTTTCCATTCAAAAACAAATTTTGATATAAATAGACTAATGTCACCAGTATTAATCTTACCTCATTGTTATGTTGTTCCATGTATCTGAAAGCATATTCATCAGCATCTATCAACACAAAGTTATGGCTATGGAAGTTGAGTCTGCTGCCTACGTACAGATCTCTAGCCATATAGTACTCAGACAATTCAGTGCCAAACCGTGCCTGATTAGGCTTCTGGATTCGATTACGCTCCAAGAATTTACCACCAATTATGCCTGATTGACAAAAAAGGACAAATTCAGTTACAACATTTATGCAAGATATTTTTGTAAAACATAATACAGTGCAGTTTGCAAGTTCTGTTTGTAGTTTATCAAAACCTTTTTGTTTAATTCCATTCAACTATTAACTTATTTTCATGAAGGCAATGCAAAGCAAATGAAAGAAAGCATGGAGGGAGGGCCCAATACACCTGATATGTAGCCCTGCAAATAGTTATAAAAACTTTGCTATCAAAGTATGATTAATCTCTTCACTCATTGTGTACTATCTTTGTCTTGTAGAAATGTTATGCTGTTCATCTTGTTTTGTTTCATAATTACGGTTTGTTGATAATGAGTAAGTTATGTTTTATCAAATTTGAAGTTTTTAGAAATTGTTTTAAAAGAATTCCTAGGAATAAGACCACAATTTGAAGAAAAAGGTATGTATTGGAATTGTTCAATGGAAAATTGCCACAACATGTTCTGTACAACACACCAGACAAATATTGTAGCCCTACAAGATAGGGTCTTGATAATCACTCTAAATATCTAGATTATGGTTGCTGAAGCCTGCTAGATCATGGTTTTAAGTTACCTTACATTTACAGTGACTTGAGCATGGTACTGTGCACAGGGTGACAGGCCAGATTTGAAGGGCCCTTTAGTCGGGGTGGTGTGGGTCTCCGCCCTCAGACGATAGGATTTCAGAGGCCATAGTGAAAGGGATGTATCTAGTAGGACTACGCAATCATCAATGATTGAAGTTTTAAGCTAAGACACCCCTTGTCCTACAAACAAGTACAGGACTATCTAATTGATCAGTAACTTACCCGAATTCCTCACAGGTGGTTCAAACACACAGCAACGCTATCATCAGACAAGAAGTAAGAGATGATGAATCGCCTGTCTTTGTCAATGGGAATATCTGTGTCCAATCGAGCAACAAAACGAAGCACATTGCTCTCAAGACCATGTCTAAAGGAAGAAAGTGAAAAAAAAGAGTAATACAAAAGGTAAAATTGGTAGAAATAATGAAACAGCTCACCTTACTTATCTTGTTTATAGTTAATGCGTAAATAGCACACCCTACAGTAATACACAAGTTATACATAGACTTTATTTACAAAATGAGGGTACTGTTATAAACACAATTGGATTACCTTTTTGCTTTAAATATAAATGTTGTATTTATTATGCGGAAATAAGATTACAGCAACAGTTATTACTTATTGGGCTTGTGGTGTCCGAGATAAAATTTGAGATTACATCAGATGCAATGAACATATATCTCTTACATAAGTGACATGATCTGATCCACTGAGACCAAAGTTAAACATTTTGGAAGTACTTAATATGCTTACTGATGTTAAAATCCCAAATCCCTGGCATACTTGGTTACAAAGTAATCAACTTTATGCTCATTTTCATATGTTTTTTATTGTATTTTTTTGCTTCTTACTTTTACTTATACATCTCAATTTCTTTATTGCCCACCAGGCCTAGAACTCTGTGACAGTGCATGCAAATTCATTTGGATTTACGGAACTTATTTTTACATCTCAAATAAGTTTCTCACCTGTCTTTTTCCATGAATTTGATGAAATCTCTGCGTGGTGGTTTAGGCAGCAGTCCCATGCATGAACATAGGGAGTCCTCTTCAGAACCAAATCCAGTGTATGGTGGCCATTCTCTATTCCCTGCTGGCTCTAGGTCTCTCTTGTATTTGATAGATGAGAAATTATCTGAATATAGGATGTAACAAAGAACTCGCTTATGAGTGAACTGTGGTTTTCAGCATACTGTGTGCAATCATTGTTTTTAACTAATTCTCGACAAGTACCAAGTTCACTTCACAAAAGTGGTAAAACGGTATAATTCTGAGATTTTCTCACAAATCTGAAACTCAGGGGTAGCGTGAGCACAAAAAATCAACGGGTCCAATTTAATTTTTCTGGAACCTTTGGTACCTGCAAAACCAACATTTAAGGGGTCCAATGAAAATTTAAGTAGTCGACCTGTCCGAAATTCTAAACTTTGGATCTTGTCAAATATTCCAGTGAAATTATTAGTGTCGTTGGCCTATGGTGATTTGGAAGATTTACTGATCTTTTTAATTTTTTACTTTTGATCGACGATTCTTATACTGATTTACGCCTCCGTGCATCGTAAAACTAAGGAGTCCATACAGTTTTTATCGGACCCTTTGGTCACATTAAACTTGTGATTTAAGGAGTCCAAAATGACCAAAGGAGTCCCTGGACGCGCAAACTCCTTAAATGCGACCCCTGCTGAAACTCTCTTGCTCTTACTTCAAAGATAGAGATGACTTTGTGTCTTGCAAATTTTTTTATTTTTTTATTGTTTACTTCGTAAGAGAGACTGAAAGGACAAATAACTGACTTTTTTAAAACACAAAAGCAAGCAAGGAAATAAACAAAGAAGTAAAACCAGACTAAAGGTTAGACTTACCAACAAGGGTGAAAATAAGAGAGCTTGAACCAGGGGCCACTTCGGCCCCTGGTGGCACGTAATAATATTACGTGCCAATTACCTTACGTCTTCTGATATAATGTTTCCTATTATTAGGATGGGAATCACTTCCGAATCGTGCAATGTATTTCAAATCTCTGTTAATGTTTAAATGTCTTAACAATATGGCTCCACAGTACCTAATCAACAGGTTTTCTTATATACACGAAAAGCATAATGTTAACACCAGACAAGCTGCGACAAATTTATTGGCTCTACCGCCTTGCATGAATGGTTATGATACTGAATATTTTAAATCATCTTTTTCATACAGTGGGGTTGAAGTTTGGAACAAGCTGAGTAATGAATTAAGAAACTCAACAAATATGCAGACTTTCAAGCAAAGATTCAAGTCCTAAAATTTTGTGCATATACTTGTAAATGATGTGTTTTTATTTACTTTGAAAATTGTATGTATTTTTGTATTTTAAATTTGTATCTAAGAGTTGTATATACTATATAAATTGTATGTTGATAATTGTTGCTTTTAAATTATTGTATTATGTGTAGCAGGGCCCCATGTTAGACCAGCTATTTGGCTGAATTGGGCTACCCTGGATAAATATGATTAAAATAAATAAATAAATAAACAAAAGTGGCCCCTGGTTCACCAAGATTTGAAGAAACCAAAAAAGGGCCAATAAAAATAAAGATATGCTGGATGGGTTATATAAGCACTAGTTGCTTGAATTTGATAATTTTTGGTTCATTATCCAGGGCCCCAAAGTGTCCCCTGGTCAACTACAAATGAGATGGAACCAGGGGCCATTGCCGAGTTTCTGGGAGCCAAACGGCTCCCGTCTCCCGCTTAATTTCACCCTTGCTTACCAATGCCATACTTGGTCTTATAGTACTCCTTGGTAAAATCATCACAATCGCAAAGCTTTAGTTTACGTCCCCAAACATTGATGCTCGATCCAATCTGTAAATCACTGTCCCTATAATATTCTGTAATCACAGCCCCGGTCTACAATAGAAAAAAACCAAACAACATTAAGTAGATTAAACCCAATTCAAATCACTTGACATTAAACAATCACTGATATAAAAATATTAATTATTAACATTAATTACGCTTTTCTCTGGAACGAAAGTGAATGAAAAAGGAGACGGGTATCTGCAGCCTCATTGATTCCCATCAAATTGACCCTGGTGTTACATTTTGTGGTCACCCAATTATGATCCCACTTAATAAAGAACTAGCGGGTACCCGCGCTTCGCGCGGGCCCCCGCTACATGAGTAAACGGGAGCGGTTAGTAAACGGGAGCGGTTAGTATAAACGATGGAAATGGTAATCATGGCAATTGGTATCGCTTTTAACAGCTCAATTATTACGCGGTTGTGATGTGGTAGGCTTATATTTGTTGCCTCTATTTTTTTTTTTTCTTCCTTGGCATAAATTCTTTTGCGTAATTTTTGTACCAAACACCCTTTTTACTTATTTTTTCTTTGTCTTTCCCTTTTTTCTTTCTGTTTCTCTCTTTCTCTCTTTCCTGCGTACCATTTTCTCTTTCTTTTTCTTGCTTGTTCACTCTTCTCTCTCTCTCTCTCTTCTTTCTTTCTTTCTTTCTTTCTTTCTATATTTTCTTTGTCTTTCCCTTTCTTTTCTTTTCGTTTTTCTCCCTTTCTCTTTCTAGCTTTACCGTTGTTTCTCTTTCTTTCTTTCTTTCTTTCTTTCTTTCTTTCCCTCTTTCTTTCCCTCTTTCCTTCCCTCTTTCCTTCCTCCTTCCTTCCTTTTTTCCTTCCTTCCTTCTTCTTTCTTTACATAGGCATAAATCCCGAGGTGGGTAATAAATTCCTCAATATTGTAATAAGGGGCATGGTCTACTGAATCACTTCCATGTTGACGCCCCGGGGTGACGCATGTATGTGGGTTTCTTTCTTTCTTTCTTTTTCCCTCTTTCTTTCCCTCTTTCATTCCCTCTTTCCTTCCCTCTTTCCTTCCTTCCTTCTTCTTTCTTTACATAGGCATAAATCCCGAGGTGAGTAATAAATTCCTCAATGTTTTGATAAGGGGCATGGTCTACTGAATCACCTCCATGTTGACGCATGAGAGTTTCTTTCTCTCTTTCGTTCGTTCTTTCTTTTATATTTGTTTCTGTTTCATCAAGTAGGCCTATAGCAACATTGGGTTTCATTTTCAAGAAGGTTGAGTTAGGCCTACATAGGCGGTGGGGGTGGGGGATAACCCCCCCCCCCCAATATTTTGATAAGGTATGCATGGTCCATACAATCACCCCCATGTTGCAAGTTGACACATGTAAATAATGTATAATATAGGCCTATAGGTGTCTGACAAAATTAACCTCATTTTTGGCCAAACTAAAAAGTGCCAATTTTTGTGGTCTTCGTGCGAATTTGTTCCACTTTTGAATTCACCAGTAGGCTTGCCATAAATTATTTTGTCGCCACCAAGATGCTGGCTTCACGGTAGGCCTATTTCAAGAAATTGATTTAAACGGACCCCATCCCCCCATGTCAAAAGAAATGGTATTTGAGGTATGCACGTAGGTCTATATAGGAAGAAGAAGAAGAAATCTACGCCATTGTTAATGTTGCCAAAAGATGCTGGATTCACTATTAATATGCCTACTTCAAGAAATGTTTTCATCCCTATCCCCGGCCCCAATGTCAAAAAAAAATCTACGCCATTGTTGAGATATTATAGCAGTTGCGGTTACCATGCTAATAATGCCCCACCCTCCCCATCGAAATTCATCACAACATGACAAACGAATAAACTCACATTACTTTCCAATATGCCTAGGCCTACCTTGTTATTATCTTCGGAAAGTCGTCACAAAAGAAATTTCCGAAAGTTATCATAAACTAATGCAGTTGATTTATTATATAGGGGTTGCGGTTACCATGCCGCATAATGTCCACTCTCCATCGAAAGTCACCACGATCACGAACGGATAAACTAATATCACTTTCAAAATAGTATATCACTTGGACCATTTTTCGAAAATCATCTGTGTAGCGGTTACAGCATAGGCCTACCATTGCAAACGGTGATAAACTGGAAGTTTTGTTACCATATTAGCGCGTCGAGAAGTTGCCACGACCTGTGCGTAATCCGCGTATAGCAACGCAGCAACGGACCGTAAATAAGCGGGCCACCATTGGTTGATCTACCGAATAAATCCAAATAATTATTTGTATTTATTAATTTATCTATCTATCTATGCATTTAACATTCATCTGGAAATGCTAGAACTTATTTATTTATATATTTATTAATTTATAATTTATCTATAATCTCCGAGATGATACCGATGAATCGATCAGTTCCTCTTCAAAGTATCGATTATCGGCAAGTTCCTCTTTAATAGTATAGATTCTGAGCACATTTTTGATCATCTTTGCAAGTGATACATTTTCCTGTTACATGGTTATTTTAGCAAATTTTGTTGCAATTTTTACTGCATTTGGAAACTGTGGTAAACAAAAACTGAAACATTACATTTCACATTTTGATGTGATGACCAAAGAATTTTCAGTCTCATTGAATGAATCCCTTTTTAAGGCTTCAATTACCCAATGACCCCTTGTTTTGGTGTAAAATTTTTCAAGATGTGTTTCTCAAGATGTACCTAAATTTCCCTGGTATTTCAGTACAAGGATCATTCTGAAATTTGTAAAATTCTGGAAGACTGGCATGTGTAACTGATTAAAAAACAGAACAGGTCATCACTTCTGCCCATTAGCCAAACCTGACATACACTCACTTCCATTTTCTGAGTTATTTTCAACTTTAAGAACTAGAATAAGCTCAGCATGAAGGACCTGGGAAGATGCACTTTTACACCTCGCAAAAATAAGACATACCTTAAGACTATCCAGAATGTAACGTCCACCATGTCCCATGGGTCCAAACACATTCAGCACAGTACGTCCTGTTATCTCTCCTGGCTGATTCAGTGCTTCTGGAGCACTCTTGGGCAACTTTGCTCGTTTCAGGAACATTGGCACAGCATCTCTACCTGCATTAGCCGGAATGCTCTCCTTGATCTCTACGGTATCATCAGCGAGGAAGTAATGCAAGATCATTTCACGTACATCACCAAACATATTGTCTTGGTCATCCCAGAAACAGAAGAACCGCAAAACATGGCGATCGTGATCCAAAAATTGTTTGAGGGTATCCACTTTCTCATATGGTCTGAGAGGCTGCTGAGCTTCATCCATCTGTCCATGTACACAATGAAAAAAAAAAAAGAAAACAGTAAGCAAACTTGTTTTTCCATTTTTGCGTACCTGCTAACACTGAGCGATCAAAAATCTGGACACCAGGTTATAGTCGAGAAACATTATGCTAGTGCATTCTTCTAAAAGTGAGAATTTTCAAGACCCAAAAGAGGCCATATTTCATATCAAATGATTCTTTTGAGGGATCACTGTATGCTGAAGAATGTTATCATATGAATGACAGAAAATTCTTTTCTTTGTCCTTTCATGTTTGTGGATATAGTGCACAATTGTTTTGCTTACCCCACAGTGAAAATCAGGGGATATGCCAGGTACATTTGGGTCAACTCACAAACAAATTCAGGATATTCATATATTCTTTAACTTAAAGTACAGTTCTGGTTGTTGTATTGCACTTCATGTACTATTTCATGAAACATCTTTTTGATCTGAATTCTGATTTTTGCTCCTCTCCCCCCCCCTCCTTATTTTTCACCTTAAAATTCATTTTTTGCCTAAATTTGCAATTGACACAGGTCTCTTCTACATCTTACCCCTTTCCTGAAATCTGAGTACGGATCTTCGGGGGTATCACATGGCTCATTCATTCTCACTCCCAGTTTGCGAAGGAAGTTGTAAGTGAATTGATCGCATCCTGTGATCTTGAAGCAGCGACCGTACAGAGTCATTTCATTTCCAACATTGAAGTTTTCCACGGTGTAATATTGATCATCGTTGGGTGGTGGCAGTGGGATACGATGGCGACGGATAAGTGTACCTGTGAATTGTGAAAAAGGAAAACAGACAAAAATCTCAGTACAATTCTATGAAACAGTGTGAGCGTGCATATTTTTTATTTTAATTTAAAAAAAAACGGAAAACATAATTTGTGCCAGACATTCTTCTAAATTATACTTTGCAAAGTCTGTGACTAGTGTAGGGAGGTGCCTACCCTATAACGTGGTAACCAATCACAGACCTCATGGAGTTTGATGTACAGGAACATCAGATGCTAAATAGTTATGTCTAATTCTGCATTCAATTTAGTGATTACTCAAAATTTGCTTGTTCGATCTGTCCAATCCAAGTTTAAAATATCAATTTGGGACTAATTATACTAGACTTTTATCTAACTTGCTCCTTGTACAAAAAGAAAGATTCAAAAATGTATAACTTACCTTGTGGTATACCACTGTTAGAAACATTCTCTTCAATAACTTGAATAGAATCGTCCTCCAAGTAGAAATAGATTTTGCACTTGCGTATTCTGTACTGTTCCTGTGGTTTTTCATGAACAGCTTCCTGGAAGTATGCATTGAATCTCAAAACTTGACGGTCAAATGCTACCCATGCTGGTGCTGAATTCCCTTCCCTTTTGGAATCTGACTCTGTGCTGGTTTGGCTTTCTGGCCCAGTAGTTGTTGACCTCCAATGCCTGGTTTATGTCCCCCTACCAGCATAGATACATCATTGCAGTTGTCAAAATGGTGCGATTTGTGGAATTTTTCTTTCCCAAGCTGTTGAAATATAATAATACAAACATGTATTAACGAAAAAAAGAAGATTTTTTATGACTACTGTATAAATCAATTTAAAATTGTGACATTGGAAATAGCTAAGAAATTAGATTGAGAAAATGTTCAGGCTGGCTTGAGGGCAAATCCACTGGCACAGATTCTACATGTACTTCATTGCGTTTCTAATATTGTAACATGTCATAAACTCATTATGCCAAAATCCCAACTGGCCCACTGGGCCATCCAAATGGAAAATCTCCTGGCCCGATGTGAAAACTACTGGCCAGTGGCTAAATCAACCCCTGGCCCTGTGCGATGACCCGTCGTGATCAGCTGTGTTTACTTCTGAACTGCTGTGCTAGGCATGTCCACATTGCTTATTATTAGACATGATAGAGGGCTCCCTTCAAATCAAAAGTTGCGACGACAGTAGCTCACACAGTCAGTGGCTTTTACTGTGTACTGTAATCCCCGGCCATAGGAAATACAACAATTTGAAATTTGTACACCAGAAACTTGAGGACTATTAAGGCAAAAAAGTTATCATGTATTGATAGTAATGCAGTGGTGAAAAATGATGCATTACTTGTTTTTTTGTACAGTAATAATTGCAAGACATTGTCAATGTCTGAATGTGATGGCCAGAGAAAAATGCAGAATTTGAAAACAGACATTTGCCCATATTCAAATCTCGCTAATGTTTGATCTACAGACATGGTTCACTCCTCATTTTTTAAGTTAAATAATCACCTTTTTAAACAAAATAATTTCCATGTAAAATATCCTACTTGAAAAGTTGAAAATTTTGTGATCATTCCTAGGCTATAATTTGATCAGCTTGTAATCGGCGAGCCTTATAACATCGCGGAGTATTACAATTTACATCAATATAATTTAATTTTGAGAACTGTCTTGTGACAATTCACCAGAGCACCACAAATTATTATAAAAGTAAAATACTTTATTTAACACGCACAGAAATGGACCAGACAGGTCAACAATATCATTCTTAATGTTACTCTACTTTTCGGCGTAGTGTTCAAAACCTACGAATTCCCGCCAATTACGAGCTGATCCAACTAGATTTTGAATGCAAATATAGCCCCGAATGTGAAGCTATATGTGAGCAAATTCATGGCTAGACTTCTCGAGCAAGTGCTAAGCAGTGTCAGTGACAGTGAATCATGTGTATGGACAGTTTGGCCATGTCATGATGTACCACTGTCAAGGTAAGCCTTAGCCTTAGTTAGGGTGAGAAGCAGCGTTGGCAATAGGGCCGGTCAGCCGGCCATTGGCCTGTAACTTTTTGGCCTGGCCGGTAACTTTTCTGACTGGCATCTAGTTGCCGGCCCGGCTGGCCGGTAACTTTTTAAGGTCAAGCCCGGCTGGCCTGTAACTTTTTGAGGCATATTTTGAACACTGCTGGTGAGAAGAAATTTTACAATTTTATTTGGTAAAGTAAACTGAACACATGTTGTAGTAGAAGGATCTTGACACTGACCTGTGTGCATGAATGTGATGCATTCATTGCATTGCATATAAGCATACTTGCTGTGACCAGGTCTACTTTGGTAGATATGTCCACATTGCTTATTATAGAGGGCGACATTCAACTCAAAAAGTTGCGACCACAGTAAATGGCTTGCCTAACTGTGTAATCCCCATAGGAAAATACAAAATTTTGAAATTTGGACACCAGTCTAAAAAGTGCTGGTCCTTTATCCTTGAAACAGAAGTCATCATGCAGTGATAGTTAGATTTCATAATATAAAATCGCCTTTTGAAAAATGGATCATCGTGGTGAAAAATGATGCATTACTGACTTTTGTACAGTAAGTCATAAGGCATTGTCAATGATGGCCGCAGAAAAATGAAAAATTTTAAAAACAGACATTTGCCCATAACTTTGTTGATATTTGAGCTACAGACTCAATGCCAATCATGCAATGGACATGGTTGACCCCTCATTTTTTAAGTCAAAAAACTGGGTGTGTATAAGATTTGTGTGCAAAGACCAAAGTTTAAGGCCATGTGGGCAAAAACTGGGTGTGTATTTACACATTTGGGTGTGTAAAACACTCCCTACACAGCTGGCTGTATAACCCCTTGACTGTGACCCTAGGCTATCATTAATCATGGCTATGCATAGGTGTAAATTTAAATTTAAAAAGCTTAAAACTCACTTAACTTTTTAGTGTCCGAAATTCACATGATTCAACTTGAAACATGAGTTGAAACTCACTCTACTCTGACTGTATAAATTAATACTTACATTCCGATCGAACGTGTGTCCTGGAAGAAATGGAAGCGACATATTTGAAGATTGTAAGTCCGTGGTTTGCAATTTCTTTAAAAAAATCTGTCACACACTGTCTTCGCCAGACCTGTCGTTGTTTACGTAGTTACAGCTGACCGTTGCTAAGGAAGGGGTCAAATAGCGGAGGGATAACTTTTATTTGAAGATTTATTCTGGATGATTTAGTGCGAAAAATCTACTTTTAGATGCTTCAATCCGTAGTTTTTGTTACTTTCAAAAATTGCATTTACTTATTTTTTTACTAATTAGGTGAACATCTGTGGAAAATAAGAACTTTTTAGTAAACTCGAAATAATTTGTAAGTGAGTCGGTTTTCGTTAGCAACATTTATTTGCTTGTGCTGATGAGGGTCATTTCTCCAGTAAGGGATACCCGGGAAATCCCGCGACCTTTGACCTTAAAAACAACACAGCGATTTTGCTTGGAAAATGGTATTTTCTCTATGTGTTTTGGTCAAAGTTTGTAGAACCAAAGAAAAGAATTTGATATCTAGCAAGGTGGTGCACAATGCCTAAAGGAGATCCTTGTCAGAAGCAGGCATGTGACATTCAAAAATGTTTACAAGGTAGGTCAAATTTAATATTTATTAAACATTATTTTGTTATTTTTATGATGTAAGCTTAAGGGATCTAAAATGAGCGTTTATTGCGTTTCGACAGTATTTTTTGTGGGACATGAGAGCACCTCGGACCTATCGAATTGCATTCTGAATACGAAGCATGTCTTTCTGATATCAAATAATTTTCATTTTTGAAAATCACAATATATTACAAATTTTATGACAAATTATAAAAATTTGATATTTTTCACATTTTTGTCTTTTTGATATATAACAGTCCTCGAAGTAAATTATATAAATCTAATGACATATTCTTAAAGTGTATGTAGCAGGGAGGAAAAAGCCGACGGTCAATTGAAAATTTTGACCTTTCATATTGAAGATATGGATTTTTTCCCAAAAGACCTATTTTTTTTGGTGTTTTGGGGAAAAAATCCATATCTTCAATACTAAAGGTCAAAATTTTCAATTGATCGTCGGCTTTTCATCCCACCTACATACACTTTAAGTATAAATCATCAGATTTATAAAGTTTACTTCAAGTACTGTTAAATATCAAAAATATCAATTTTAATGATTTGCCATAAAATGTGTATTAAATTGCGAATTTCAAAAAATCAAAATTATTTGATATCAGAATGACATTCTTCGTATTCAGAATGCAATTCGATATGTCTGATGTGCTCTGATGTCCCAAAATAAATAGGCCCTACTGTCCAAACGTTCATACCCCAGCCCTTTATCATGGTAGGTATTATATAGGTATGCTAGGTGAATTCAAATTTGCCATCAAACTGCATCATTTTATATATCAAATTAAAGCCCTTGAGTAAACAAAGCCAAAACTGAAAACCTTTTTTTCATAGAACTTTCCCTAGCAAAGTTACATCTTGTCAAAGATTGACTTTCATCAAACAATGTCAAAAAGATTCAGCTAGCAAAATTCCCCAAAACGGCATTTGGGGTGTTTCTAGATCTTAGTCTCATTATGATAGCAGCTTTTTTAATGGAACTGCTATCAAAATCCTCTAAAATTCCATGTGCGAGTGTCTTATCACCATAAAAAATCATATATTTGGGTCAAGTGTACCTTGAGTAAAGATAGTCACTTGCGCTGAGCATCAAATTGGTCACTTATCGCTCACTGTTCAAAATGTGACATCTACACCAATTACAGTCCCGAAAGCGGTCTACTTTTTTAGCCGACCTCAATTCCGAAACATTTAGTGATAGTTAAAAATGCGATCCCCAACCCTTTGGTTACCTTTGGGACGAAATTTTTGAAATCTCCATGAGTCTCCGTGTCTGAAATTCCCGGTACAAACATCGAAAATGTCGCAAAATCTCAGTTCGGTGATGATACTATATCCCGCATCGCTGTTTTCATACATGAATATGCATATCTCTGACCCCTGTAAGGTCAAAAACGTGGCGTTGATTTCAACCAATCCGATCCACGGTTTAATAAGCAGCTTGATACTGACGTCATATCTGAGGTGACCAGGAGGCAGGAGCTACCATTTTGGTAAACTGAACTCGACTCGTGCGTTCTTTTGGTTCACATAAATCGAACAAAATTTTCAATAACGGGTAATAGTATGATTTCAATTTTTATTAATGAAGTTACTTGTAGTTTTGAGGAATGACAAAGTTGTTTTGGAAACTTAGATGTTTGTTTCAACTGATGATGTAGGATCGCAAGTTGATTGAATTCGTGAAGAGATTTGCTTGTTTGAGTGATAGTAGGATACGGGATGTAGGCTAGTCCTCTGTGTTTGACCGGCTCCGACGTCTCAATTCACGCCGTCTCAATTCGTACCTGCTTACCAGACAGCAATACTGCGTATTGCTGTATGGAACCAGATATAGGTCAAGTGAAGTATAGAAAACATATTTATGTAGGTTTCTTTCTTCGGCCAGTTGTTTTAAATTTCTATGTAAAAATGCATTGACATTGTCGGCGAATTTGGCTGACTAGCAAATGTGTTTGCCTGGCATACCTATATTATAGAAGGAGGTTCCACAGAAAAATCCTAATCCACTCAATAGGGTTAAGCCGATTACTCTATTCAACGCGAGTCATCACTTGAATGGATTTAATCAGTGCAGTCCCTCAACACAGCCTTTGATGTTTATGATCGTTATGCGACAATATCGGTCATCTATTTTAAAATTTAATTTAAACAGACCCCCCCTGGTGACCCGTACCGGAAATGGATGGTATTAGTGCCCTTTTGCATCGGTCACGTGATCTTCGATTGCGTCATTGTGTTTCCGAGTTCAAGTTGATTTACTAGCGAAAACCTGATCGAATTCCCTCATTTCCTTCCAAAGTTACGGTGAATTTATGTATTTTTTCTGATCATGATTAGTAATACTGGCGGGTGTCTGCGGGACTTTTAAACCAGTGGAAATGATTTGGAAAGGTTTTCCAAGACTGGAAATGTTGTTTCTATGATCCGCCAAGCTTGGCCATAAGAAATATTGGCATTATAAAATTACCGGAAGTAAATTGTTTTCCTTTGTTTATGGTCACGGCCACAATGCTTTGTGGGTAAAAATTACGTCATTCTGCTTAGAAGTCGCGATAACGGTGGTTCATAACCGGCCAAGCTCAATTATAGATAAGAAGCTTAGCAAATCGATAGTGCACCATTCATACCTGATTGCTCAGTATCGACTCATAACGATCATAGTACAAAGGGAACTGGGTTCGTGAATTCTCTTTCGTTCTGGTATACCAGAACGTAATTCAAATTTGACGATATTTTTGCGAAATGAATTAATCTGCAAGAAATATTTTGTACATGTATAAACATTATGTAGCTAGAGGTATCCAGTGGTATAAAATTCCCATCTTTTTTTGAGAAAAGTGGGGGGATGAGGCTGTGGATCACGAAATGCCCTTTTAATTATCATAATTATGGGTGTTTATTTACAATTAGCCAGTGCAGTGACTGCAGTCCATACAAATTTATGGACTCTGAACAAAACTTGTGGGTTCGCCGTGTCAAGTTGGCGCAAACCCATAGTCATAGCTCTATCTCTAGCGTGCTGTGCATACAGCATGTGCTGTGTTCCACACATTTCAAACCTCTACCAGCGTTCCTTTAAAAAGTCCACCATTCGATCTGTTCCCTACATGTACAATGTAGGTGTACAAATGAGGGCAGCATTGCAGTCTTAACCTGAATATCACACACCACGACTATCCAGCCCTAGCTTTACGGGCGCGCTACATGTATAATATTATGTGTGAATGTGATTCTGTGAATTGCATCAATTGTTGGTCAGTGTCTAGTCTCTGGAGGTGAGTGGTCACTCATCTCAAATGTGTACACGTACATTAGTATCATATAGCCACTCTACATTCCACCTAGGAAAGGCCTTCGCTCTGAGCTGGATATTACTGGCCTTGTCATCCCCAGGAGTAAAAGAAAAAATGGTGATGGTTCAATTAGTGTGTCTGGTCCCACCCTCTGGAACCAGTTACCGGCTACCCTACTTCTACTTCTACGGTAATTCTTGGTAGACCAATATTCACTGGTATCTCGCCAAGTGGTGCAACATCACATTCGGTGCAGAAACTAACATCAAAAATCCTTACGCCCGCCACCAACAAAGAAGTGAAGGTTAAATAAATTTCAAGTGCGAGTAAAAAAGACTGGTGCTGACTTAGATGAAGGGTGAGACACCTGCCGTAGAAGTCGAGCCCATGTACAGCTCTTCTTGCCTTCTGGTGGCAGTGGTCTGGTCTTGAATGAGTGCTGAATTGAAAATCTTGACGTTGGGTTTGTTGATGGTAACTAGCGGAAGTTTGTTCCATGCTGTGATGGTTCTTGGGTAAAAGCTGTACTTATATGAATCCGATCTTGGTGTGATGATGGTGTACTGTGCTTCATGCTGATTCCTTGTCCTAACTGTTGATGACCTGGTTGTTGTGTAATGGCTGGGAATTTCTGCCTTAGCTTCCTGATGGTGGATCTTGTACATCATGGAGAGCCTTGAGACTTGTCTTCTCTGCTGAAGTGTCGGCAGCTCCAAGTCAGTCATCAGAGCAGTGACACTGGCTTTCCTGCTGAAATTGCTGGTGATAAACCTAGCTGCTTTTCTTTGCACAGCTTCCAAGGAAATTATTTCTTTCTGGTGATGTGGGTCCCAGCAAGAAGAAGCATATTCCAAGGTTGGTCTTATTAATGAGATGTACGCCTGTTTCTTTACCCTCTTTGGACAGCTGTATAGGTTTCTCTGAAGAAAGTTGAGGGTTTTGTGTGCTTTGCCTGTGATAGCTTTGACATGGTGTTTCCATTCCAAGCCAGAGGAGAGTTCTACTCCAAGGTAGGGACTGTGGTCAAGTTGGACTAGGTCTGATCCCATCATGTTATAAATATGCTGGATAACTTTCCTTTTCCTTGTAACACGAAGAAGGGTGCACTTCTTTGGGTTGAAGCTCATTGCCACCGTTCTGACCAGTTGACCATGGTGTTGAGATCAGCCTGGAGTATATCAGCATCAGACTGGGATTTGATCTTTTTATAGACCAAGCAATCATCAGCAAAGAGCTTTATGGTGCTAGATGTATCTTCTTCAATGTCGTTTATATAAAGGATGAACATCAGGGGACCTAATACTGTCCCCTGGGGAACTCCTGAGATGACACTTGTTTCCTCTGAGCATTCTCCATCAACTACCACTGATTGTGTTCTTCCTGTGAGCCAATTCTTGATCCAGTTGTGAGTATCTCCTCGGATTCCATACCAGTCCAGTTTATATAGCAGGCGTTGGTGGGGCACGGAATCAAACGCCTTTGAGAAGTCAAGAATAAGGCAGTCAATCTGTTCCCGTTAGGTTAAAATCTCCCGTCAAGATGACCTTTGGGATGTGCTTCTGCTTGAAGATTTTCTCAAGATCTTTCTCCAGAGATAGGATAGGTGTAGTGTCCCTAGATGGTGGTCTGTAAAAGGATCCAACGTACATAGGAGCTGATTTCCAAACTTGAACATCACTAGCTCGCTATCTATACCAACACCCTTAACCTCATTCACCACGATGTTATCTTTGTAAGCTATGAAGACTCCCCCTCCATTAGCATCACGATCCTTCCTCTTAACCAGGTATCCCTCAGGGAAGACCTCAGAGTCTGTGTAGGAACCATCAAGCTTTGATTCCTGTCCCATCACTACATCAGGTTTTTCGGTGTCAAATATTGATGCTAAATACTTTTGGCGTTGTTTACCTTTCAGTCCCTGGCAGTTAATGGTCATGATTTTGAATTTCCTTTTCTTGAGTTTTGATTTAACCTCAGGTTTTGGCTTAGCAGTATGTTGTTCCTTCCAACCAGGATCCAACTTCGTTTGCGTATTTTCTAACCGTGCTGGATGAGTTGTAGCATTACTGCTGCCATCATTTGCCTCATCTAGCTCGGAATTGTCAATGTCTGATAATGAATCAAACAGATTTGAATGTGAAAAATCACTACTATCAAAGAAGCTGTCGCTGAAGTTGGGCAGGGCGCAGTTGGGGCAGATCCAAGTGAATTGCCCTTAATGAAGCATCTCTTCGTACTGTTTGTTGGTGACTTCCCCGCACTTGATGTGGACCCAAAAATTGCAGTCATCACATTCTAGGCCACGGTGGTTCTTGGCAACTGCCCGGTTACAAACTCCACATGGGAACCGAACAGGCCCTGGATTTAATTGGATGTCTCCTCCCAGAATAATAATAAGCAACAACAGGGCCCTGCTCTGCTTAGCAGCCATTCTTCTGTCATTAGTATTGGACAAGTTCATTCCTTTGATTGATCTATTTTGCAAGATCAGGATGGCATCATGCATAGCAAGGGATGGTGTTCTTGCTATGGTAGTAGAACTACTATTGGTAATACCTATGAACATGATGCTACTTCCTGGGCCCTGGAAGTAGCATCATGTTACCTAACCTACGGACCTCTCTCACAGTTGAATCTTTCAAAAACATAATATTATTTTCTAATGTATTTTGTTGTTGTTATTTTTGTATTTGTTTGTAAATCGTAATGTTCATATTTTTTGTATTGCGCTATATTAAGCGCTGTTGTTGTTATGTTATGTTATGTTATGTTATGTTATGTTATGTTATGTTATGTTATGTTATGTTATGTTATGTTATGTTATGTTATGTTATGTTTGGCATGTGTACTTGTCGGGGTACTAGTACCATAGTATGTAGTACTCTCAAGATTATGTTGTTTAATCATGTTGTCTTTCTTTAATTTTCATTTATTTTTTAGCCCAAAAATACAAGGAGTCTCAATGTAGAGAAGTAATCAAAGCAATGGAACGGTGCTGCGAGAGAATACCCCATGGACGCTCGGTATGCTGCTCAGGATTTCAGAAAGAACAACTGAAAAAGAAACGCCCAGTCACAGCTCTCAGATGACAGGAAACCTGTTAAAACTGACTGATAATGAATAATTGTTTGAATATCATTAGTTTTGATGAAGTGCTGCTACACTCATTCAGTAGTGACTTTGATATCAATTAATGATGATAATCAGGTTGATTTGTGCAATGTTCCCACTATGACTTGGCAAATAATTGTAATACATTGTACTGTGTATAGAAAAGAGGTCATAATTAGTAGGCCCACAATTATTTGGAGCAGGTACTATTGTACATGCATTGGGAAAGAGTTATATTGCATTCATCCAGTATGTACAAATCGTTTTTCCTTGTTAGGCCAAGTAAAATAAATAACATGTATATCGTTCCCTTCTCACCGATTTTTGGGGATTTTCAAATATTTTTTTTATTTTTTTAAATATTTTTCTTCTTTGCTCCCTTACTTTGTTTCTAAAATTGTTGTAATGAATAGACATGTTAAGAAGTTCTTGGTTATCATTTGTAAACACATTGCAAACACTCTCTTCAAGCTAGAGGTAGGACTTTGGGGAAGTAACAAAAATATAAGGGGCCTCCCTGTTTTTACGATGTGTTGACAAACATGTTGCGATTGCAATTTTACACAGAAATGAATGGTAAAAAAAGGGTCTCTCTCACCGATTTTTGAAAAAGTCCAGACAATACATGTGTATTTTTTTTACTTTGCCTATTGTTAACTGACCTAATATTAAGACTGAAATAGTACTTTTATCATGTATTAAGATGACTTTATATGCAAATCTATATGATAATTGATATAGCAGGGATGTAAATATCTAATATTGACTGATGTCCTGCTAGGACACAGCAGATACGCTGCCCTCTCTATTTATAAATAATTTTTATTGGCCGTGAGACATTTACGAGAGAATCAAATCATTACATGTTCAATTCACAGGCATATCTACCATGAGCTGTTGTGGCGTGTGGTGGTGAGCTGAACGACATGTAATCTTCAGTGCGCGCTGGTTCAAATCCGAACGGTTCTGATTTTTTTCTCTCCTTTATTATAATGCCAGTTTGTCTGAGCTCCATTTCTTTAATGATTTTTATTTTAAGTACAGTGCACTGCAGTGTTGCTTAAACATGGGAAAATTACATTGACTTCAGATAATTTTAATATAAGCTCCCCAAAAAATGTCTTCCCTAATTACCCATGGTGTTATTTAGGTCACATTTATGGTAATTATGATTTTAAAATAATTGTTGTATTGTAAAGTGTGTAACATAAAAATACTCATAGTTGGGTGAAAAGATTTGATCTATCCACACCAAAGGTGGCAATTGTGAAGTATGCAAAGGAATAAGGGATAAGTATACCCTCAGCTCAACAATTTGTTTTTTGCTTCCTGTAGTATGGTTGGATCAAATTGTGTCACATATAGCGGTGATGCTTGGCAGTAAGAATTTAGAAATACCTCAGTCAAGGAGCTATACTATTTGATCCTTTTTTCTTTCTTCTTTTTTTTTTTTTTTTTTTTTTAGTTGGTGCAGGCTCAAAATCTGGACAATTTACTTTAAAATTACAAAAAGGCAAAAATAAAACAAAAGCAACAACAAAACAGCTTTTTTAAATGGCCTTCCACTTATGCAAAAAAAAAAGAAAGATTGTTTGCTTGTCCTCCACAACTTTTTCAGAATTGGGTCAGTTGGGTCGGTGGAGGATAAGCAAACTTTTTTTTGGCCTTATTTGTATTTAAGTCACCAAAATAGATATAAGATCTATCTTCTTTTGTATCTACTATAAACCTTCATGGGGGGGGGGGAGGATGACTGCATTACAACTCAATTTAATCTGTCAGTTACATCTTCCTAATATTGCCAACAGACAACAGTACTGATTACAGTACAAAGTATGTATGTTATTTTGATTGTTAGTATCTACAATGCTCATCAAAAGTGTTGGGATATGTTTGGGATACTTTAACACATATCACATGTAGGTTAATGTAAATGAACCATCCCATTCCCCTCATCAATGTTGTATCCTGCAATTTGCTCATACATGCCTAGTAATTCGTAGTAGTAGGCCTACCCAGCATTGATTGTTGGGGAAGGGGGAGATTAGAGAAAAGATCAGGCTTGATACCAGTGAAAGTGGAATTTCAGTATGTTAGAAATAACACCGAGAAAAAAGGGCGACAACTCTCTAGCCTGAAGGTTCCCTAGTCCGAAGGCTCCTTAGTCCGAAGGTTCGCTAGTCCGAACACGTAATTTACCAATCGCTAGTCTGAATTCTGAAAAAGGCTCGCTAGTCCGAATATCGAGTTACCTAGTCCGAATAATAAAGGTTCTCCAGTCCGAATATAAAATAAGGCTCGCTAACCCTAACCCTAAACCCTTATTCTATATTCAGACTAGAGAACCTTCGGATTAGCAAACTTAATTTGGTTTTTGGACTAGCGACCCTTCGGACTAGAGAACCTTCAGGCTAGCAGCCCTTCGGACTAGAAAGAAGTCACTGAAAAAAGGCCATAGTATTAGTACAGTGCAACTTTTCCATAGGTGGACCAATAACCATTTTGAAGAGCATTGTACATTGTAGTTTATTGTTAGTATTCATTTGATTTACCACTCAGTCCTAAACATCACTGTAGGAGTTGGGCAGTTTGAGACTGATAAATGTGAGTTTCTATTGGGCAAACACAACCAAAGTGAGATTCAGACTGATACTAGCTGATATACTGTGGATCATCCAAGGGTATGAAACTTCATTGTTGGACTAGCACTAGTATGTGAGACTATATATACTGTACTTCAACATATATATCATCACATCAGTATGTATAACACAGATCGCAGGACATTAATTACACAAGCAAAAAAAAAAAAGATTTTTCTATACATGTGTAAAACCACACACCAGACATACATTCGCTTGTTTTCTTACTCTAAACCACAGCAGCCGAAGGGAGTACCCCATCATGCATTGCAGTCTATCTGCTTGCTCCATAACAAATACATACAAAACAAAAGTAAGAGCTGCTTAAATATTGAGAGCTGTGGATAGTTTCACAATACTTTAGAGATCATATTTTTTTCTCCTCTGATATAAGGGAGTAAAAAAGAGAAAGTTGAAGTGAGGGATTTTGTGTACACTTTCTATGGCATGTGCAGTTCTAATATGGCACTGCAGAGCATAATGGGATACACCTATCAGCTGCTGTGACTCTAAACAAGCATATTAATTTTAAAAAAAGGTTATGTCACTCTATTTGAAGTTTTGACACTCAAAACCCAGGGCTCAAATCAGTCTATTTTCATAATGTAACTGTGGCTACCCTTAACAAGATGTACTTGATTACCAGGGGGGGGGCACATCATACAATTTTGGTGGGTATGATGTTCCCCAGAATTTTTGAGGTGTTGGGTCTTTGGGAGCTCACAATGCACATGTAGTAAAAGGGGGGGGGGGGTCTTTTGGAGCTGTTAACAGTCAAAATCAAAGGTCTTTTGCTAAATAAAACCAGAAATGTGAGGAATGAGCAATTTAGGGGTCTTTTAGAGCTGAAATTATCCAAATCAAGGGTCTTTGGGAGCTCTATTTTGGTCAAATTTAGGGGGTCTTTCAGAGCTACAAAATTCAGAAAGGGGGGTGGGGTCTGTCTGAGGGAATATACTTGTATGTTCATTTGTGTTAAGTGCTCCCCCAAGCTTGATTATCTTGCTCAACAATGCAAAATTAACCCTAAACTAGATTTGATGTACAATTGAAATGCAAGTGACCAACCCTCCCCCATAATAGAAGCTCACCTGTATACATGTGTTAACTTCTGTTAAGTATTTATAAGTACTATACATTGTGGGGTCAGTGACACAAACATGCAACTCCATTTTTTTGCAAAAATGAGATTTTGATATCAAAATGTTAAGAAACATGAGCACTTCCCAATAAACACATAGAAGTAACTCCAATTAGCACCCCATTGAAATCAATGACAAATGGTGAAACATAGACTTAACTACACAAGTCAATGTGGACCATTATCTTTAACTAGAGTCCGAAGTTTACCGTTTTCTAAAATCCATTTTCCGTGTTGTAATCCGTGTTCTAAAATTTGTAAATCTGTGTTTCATGAATAAAGCTTAAAATGTATAAACAATGATATAATGTCAAAATAAGGTGTTCAATATCGCGAATATTCGCGATCAATATGCTCTGTTTGGAATATTATCACGATAATAGGCCGACTGTTACGATGTTTGGAGGAATATAGGGGTTCATGCCTTGGTAAAATACCTTTATTTTGGTATTATTAAACAGTATATTTATCATAAAAATTGACACACACAACTCGTGATTGTTTTTAACATTCATTTCTCTTATCTTTTACTATTTTTGTTACATCGTACAAAAATGTCATTTTCCGTGTTGAACCTCCGATTCTGTGATTTTTCTCCGTTAAAACTTCGGACTCCATCTTTAACCTCATTTTTCTCAGAATCGCCAAAATGGAGTTACGTCTTTGACCCCTCGACATGTGTTATATATTTATAAGATAATCATTTGAGTGCACTCAGTGTAGTATTATTTTAAAATGAGTCTATTTTGTTCCTGGATTTTGTGGCTACAGTATTCAAATAGCCAGTACAGAGCCATCTATTAAACGGTTTCATTCTGACCGTGTTTGTAATAAATTGTTTTTGCTGGAAATTTGCATTAAAACAATACAATGTATAAAATATAATTACATGTATTATTGAAATCGGATCAATGTTGCAAACCTGTTTCATACTTTACTCCCCAATTGGTATATAAACAAATATGTTTGAATTAGGGGTGTCTACATTAACATGTTTAACCGACCACAATTTGCACTATCTGTTTAGGAAAATCACTAATTGTATAAACGTAAAATAAAAATTTAATATTAAAGTTTTTTTTATCGCTTTTGGAGTGTCCCTGGACGTAGAACTAAATACTACGATCATTCATGGTTGATATTAAAAAAGAAAAGAAAAATAAGCCCTTGTGTTTTTCATATGCAAAGTTATAATTTGTGTTCATGTCATACTCTATTAATGATTTCAAAATGGATACAAATTCAATGCATTTTGAAATCATTAATATATAGTATGACATGAACTTTGCATATTAAAAGCACTGGGCCTATTTTTCTTCTTTCTTTTTTTCCTTCTTTTTTAGATGTCAACCAAGAATGATTCTAGCATTTTAAATTAGCTGTAGATCCAAGAAAACTCCAGAACTGAAAAAATAAATAACTTTTCATATGTTTAGATGGTTATTAAACGACCGGATTGTGGTCCATTGAAACGGATAGACAACTGTTAATTTACACCCCAATAATGAATATTATTTCATTGAAGAATATTGTACTTTGGTTTTACTGGATAGAAGAAGAATCTGAATCTAAAATGACAGCAAATGAATGGTCCCATGATTTTAAATTTTTAAAATAATTTTGGTAAACCCAGAAAACTTCAGAAAAAGTAGAATTTTGCCTGTGATGTTCAATTTTTGAAATGTTACATTTTAAGCTCCAAAGGGGTAATTTTGATCAAAGTGATCCTACATGGTCCCTACACAAAACCATTTTAGACAAAGAATATTTTGCCCATTTCTCAGGTGTAATCCTATAATTGATCTTTGTATTGTTTCCTAAGTTGTAACAAAGCATTTATAACGATGCAAACTATTCTTATTCCGATTTAGTTTTGCCAAAGGAACAATTTGAGACCATTTTGATATAAAATTCGATCGAGTCTGTATTTATTGGTCGAGCTATGAGTTTTAATATATTAGACAAGACATACATGTAGTGAAGTCCAATATTTTCGAACTCATAGCAAGGCCAATTAATTCATCAACACATAAATAATGATAAAGATCAGAACATATTTCAATATTATATGGCCCCTAAACCAAAAATTTAATATTTTACCTTTTTGCTTGCATGTATAACTCGTAAATTGTACACTGGAGATGGGTAAAACTAAACTTTTTCTGAATCCTTATGATGAGAGGAATACATTGGTGTGGTTTTTAAAATTTGAGCCTTTTGGTTTTATGCAAATTCGTCCCATTTCCCCTGCTGGGATTTGTAATACTTTTAGTACGGTATGGATGGTGGCTGGTGCCAGAAATGCTTTGCAGTGAAAACATTTTGTTGCTATTAGCTGAGAAAAATAGCTATGTCTGGATTATAGCTCAGGTTGTGATTTAATAGTAAATACATCAAGGAGAAAAATCAGTAAATCCTGATACTTTCCAAATTTCGAGTTGGATTTGCCCTATACTTTTGGTCAGGAGATTAGACAGAAAATTCTGAAATTAAAAAAAAAAAATCAGATTGAGAAATCACACAACTTACTCTGGCTCTGCCACTGAGTGTTTGGGTATGTCACTTGGGCCATCTAAATTAATAGTTAGTCATCGAAAAGAAAAGTCAATTCACATTTCCAGTTTTTGGTCTTTTTTAGAGCAATTTCTTTGTAGCTGACCCATTCCATGTCAACTCCAGGGATGTGCACCGCAGCACCTCTTCAATTTTTTCTTTTTCTGTGTGGTGGTAGATATTGATGAGAAAGTAAAATCCGAAAATTTGAGCTTCATACTCCATTAAGTTTTCCCGTGGCATCAATTTGAAATTTAGGGGGGTCAGCATAAAAATGTATAAAAGGAACCCTTTACAACTTTGAAAAGTATGTATCCTGGGGTATGTTTTTGTGTAGAATTCAAATCTGGCATCAGAAAACTTGTAACTCCTTTACTCCAAGTAAACATAATTTTTTTGTCCATTTTTTTGCCAGTCAGAGCCCTTTGGTAGGACATTGCTCTTATCCAATATTGAGCCTATTAGAATATTTTTAGCTGAGATATTACCCATGCAAAACCCCAATTGTACATTTTGACCCCCCCCTGAAAACCAATGTCCGACATTTTTACCCACCATCAACTTCAGGTATGTTGAAAATATGTCCTTAGACAACATTTCTGTGAGATATTGGCTTGGGGTCTTGATGGCTTCAACACATCAGTTAGGTTTGCCTTCTCCAGACAAAAGAAAAGAAGCACATCTTAGTCATTGATAATTTAACATCATTCATTTTAATGGACAAAATACCTCTCAAACATGTTGATTTATTACAACATCATGTCCAAGTTATTGAATACAAATCAATACAGGGTCTTTATTCCATGAAAGAACACAATGAAGCTATAATAGTGTTCACAGTATTCAACCTAATTAGCACGCCTCCCCTAATAAGCACTGCCTACTAAAATTTTAAAGTGACAACACTGTCGTAGTGCCCCCCCTTGCAGTGGCGTAGATTTCTTTTTGACATTGGGGGGGATGAAGTTGGAAAAAATGTTGAAGTATAGTCAATCCAACACCCTTTGGCGACAGAATTAGTTTATGAAAATTTTTGCTATTTTGAAGCTAAACTGATGAAATATGGTGTAAAAGTAGATTAAATGCGTGCGAAAATTTGCACTTTTGGGGCTAAAATGGGCAAATATGAGGTTAATTTGGCCAGAAACCCATTATCAGAGCGTCAACATTGGGGGATGATTGTATGGAACATCCCCCTGGCAAAATATTGGGGATTTTTCCCCGCCCCCCATCCCCCCGGGATCTACGCCTATGCCCCCTTGTCCCTTTTCGCTATGTACCATTTAAACATTGTTACTTCTGATTATGACTGATATTAAGGGTTTACTTTAACGCACAAATCACACATGTTTACGCATTCACACACTTTCCGTACTCCCTTCAAATGGAAAGTGAAAAGTCCAACTCGTACAAAATCTTGAAAAAGTATGCTTTAATTTTCATCTGGTAGAGATCGACAGATGACGGAAATATGAGAATGAACCATGTAATTATGGCCGTAGTAGCTAGTGTGGGCACGAGTCAGTAGTAATAAATAGTATTTACTAGCGATCATTTTTGATCCGTAGCCCCTATAGGTACCACCCTCACTGAGCATTGGTGTAGCCAGTGGGGGGCTGTGCCTTTGAACTTAGCCAAATACTTATGCTACATACAAGTAAATACTCCCAGCACTGGGGTAATGCCATTACACTATTAGTGCTCACTACAATGTATTTTGAAATTGAAATTCCATTAAAACTTTTAAGGGAATTCAAATTGCTTGGACAAAACCTTGAAAGATTAAAGCATGTGAATCAGTCAAACCATATAAGAACTCATCATAATTATAATTTGTAATTATTGGTTCACACAAATTGACTAAAACAATCAATAGAAACATTTATAAAAGAAAAATTGGATACCGTAATAAAACTTACATGTTAAACATGCAGTTTTTGGTAATAATTTTAGAATGTAATTTATATTTATGGTCCAATTAACCATTCATTTTACATGTTAAAATAACATATACTCATCTACTCTAAACCATTTGACTTCCTCCAGCCAGTGACATCAGTGTGTACTCCAGCGTGTGTGTGTTGATTCAATCAACTGTCATGTTTCCACATGCGATCAAAGGTGGTGCATCTGTACACATGCAAATTATCTGCAATAAAGTACTGGATGCCACTGCCTTCAGAAAGCCATGATAAAGACTATAGAACATAATTATAAGTATAAATAATATTCTTTCTATATTATAACCTTTCTTTAATAAACACAAATGCTAGCTAATTTATTAACTTTTGACGATGATGTTTTGGTACGGTAAATATTAACATTTTACTACTGGCAAGAAAATGGAGAATGGTTCTGAGTTATATCAATTATTCATTTGAAATACTTTCTATGACTACGCATGTAGGTCACTAACACCATGAAGCTACCCTTGTATCAATGGGTGACTGGGTGTACCATAAAGTTATAACCAAACAAGTTGCGTACTCAAAGCACATATGGTGGGTACACAGATTTACTGCTTTTAAACAATCCTGACATATTAACATGCTTTTGGGTAACATGATATACAAACAAACCTTTCAAGAGATTTTGTTATTCAAATCTTATACATTTTGGCCCACACAGATCTAAATAATACCCCAACATTATAGACTATGCAATGGTCATAATATTGTATGTTTGTATTAATTCAGATCTGTATGCTATGAAAATAAGTTGTTCAAGATGTTTAACATAAATTTTAACATAAATTACGATACATGATGAGATGAATTTTTAAAATAAAAAAATATGGTTGAAGTACTACCAATTGAGAGTTGTACAAAATTGAAGAAAATGAGCTGTGAGAGATTAGCAAAGCTATTTATCTGGTACAAACAACTGCAGTAAGTACAATTATTGGAAGGTCTATCTGCACAACTTCAACGGGTGATGTGTACTTCATACCTAAACTTTCTGTACTAAATGTTACATAACAAAAGACACTGATAAACAAACTCGAGCTACTTTAATTGGGACATTATATCTTAGAATACATGCTGTTATCAGGGGCGGATCCAGGCTTTGATTGAAAAATCAAAATTGGTTGCAGGTACATGTACCAAGAAATAGGCCGAGTTTGTAGATTTGACGAGGGGCAAGCACCCGGCCCCACTCTGCATCACCCTGGATCCATCACTAATTTCAATAACAAGTTCCAAGCAACAAGCTTTGATTATAATTCACAAGATACACTTATAAATGCATCCCAGGTGTCTGCAGTGCCTTGCATGCATGACACATGCTAGCACCGACATCACCACCTTGCATTTCAAAAAACAGAAAGACATCTTGAAACATTTGAGTAAGATATAAAGAGTTCAGATGCAATATGTGATATAGGCCATGTGCTGCCTTGGGGTTTTTCTATATTTGTATTTATAATATTGAATGGCTTTGAGTGTAATACAAGAATATTGCACAAGATAGAAAAATATTGCACAAGTCCAAGACCAGTAAAAATATTTTCTTGTAAGTGCAAAATACTCTTGAATCACACTAAATTAATAATCCATTCACTATTGTTAATATTATTTTTATCAGGCTGACTTGCTAAAAATAAATTAACTTTGACTGGCTATTGCCACAATAAATTATAATATTTCAGTGTATATATTTCTATTTTGAATGAACAACACCTTTTAACAACAAGTTTACATTTTGAGCCCCTTACTAATTAGCCATTACAAAATGATCTTTTTACACAAAATCACAATATTATTATAAGACACACACACACAAACCCACAGGGTATGTTAGTATATAATAGATTGCATTTTGCATCTAAACTCTTCATTCAGAGTGCTCTTCATAACAACTTGCATGTGGCAAGCTGGTACATGTACATACATTGTACACAGCTGGGACACAACAGTTAAACACTGCAAGTATACACATTATGCACTTATAAATGTTCTTGTGGCTCTTCCCATATACAAAATTGTGACAAATGGGAGGGTTTTATGAATTGCATTGCACCTTTTCAAAGTAACAAACCCACACATTTTCAGGAGACAATTCCAGGTGACAGAGTCACAAATAAAATCTTGGTTTATGGCCCTTTTCAAATGCATACTTTAAAATCATACCTTTCCATAGTGAAAAGGTCCTCTTATTATGGTGAATTAATTGTGCATTATTAGTCTAGATTTATTTAGTTTTATATCTAATATCTTACTCACAAGCAGTCACATAAATATGAATGCATAACCTTAACAAATTGCTTCATGTTGACTATGAGAACTACCTTTTCATTAACTGGTGAGCTGAGAAAACTTCCCTTTGTGTCAATGTTCCTTCTCAGACAGCAACTATTAAGGTTTTCTCAAATCACCAAATATTTACATGTGTTTGTCAATCCTCTGTCACCTATGGCAAATGCCGTCTCAATTATGTGTGGCGTTTATCACAGACCTAATGAGCTTAGACTGACATTCCTAGTAGAAATCCTGCAGCAAACCCACTTGAGATGAAAATGTTTTTCCTGGCAAGTTCCTTGGTCTGTAATGAAACAATTGCAAAGAAAAAAATAGGATTGAAATCAAGGGATGTAGTTATGGGTTGCTATTATAAATTCCTCCCTGAACCCAATGCATTAATGCAAGTATGCAACACAACCTTACAGACTGGATGACTCATCGAGTGAGTTAATTGACAAGATATACAGTCTATCCACATAGAAGTACAAAGTATATAGACCTTGGAAACTGGAGGTATGAGAATAATTATTTCAGTGCAATGTGTGTGTAATGCTTCTTTGGCGCGCCAACTGCTGCACGATTTGTACTTGCAGAGCGCACCACGCTCTTTACGCGTCACATTTTTAACACGCAGTGCGTGTGACGCAAAGCATCGACCCCGGATGCCACATATTTGCTTTGTACTTCTATGTGGACAGACTGTAGGGCACATCCATATACCATCCTTTAGGGATTATAGTTGTTGATAAGGTAATCCTATTTTAGGTTCTTTATTACTTTATGTCATGCACCGATATCTTCAACATTTCAGGTAGAAATTCAATAAAAAGTGCTGCATTTATTCTTTTAAAACTATAACCCAGTTGCCAAAATC
This sequence comes from Amphiura filiformis, assembly GCF_039555335.1. Classification (NCBI taxonomy): domain Eukaryota; kingdom Metazoa; phylum Echinodermata; class Ophiuroidea; order Amphilepidida; family Amphiuridae; genus Amphiura; species Amphiura filiformis. The sequence goes on from NC_092633.1 coordinate 73,783,336, forward strand.
TTAGCCAATACTATATAGTTTACTATTTGTTAACTTTTGACTGTCACTAGCTTCCTTGATACCTCAGTTGGTTGGAGCACTGGCTATAACTGGCTATATCCATCTTGAAAAGCTGGATGCCCTTGCCAACAGGTATTTAAAGACATTTTTGGTATTCCCCACCCTGGCACCATGGCTTTCGTTCACATGCCAAAAGGTTTAGACATCAAATCTATCTCGGATTTGTACCGTGAAGCTCATTTAACAGCGCACATCTCTTCTAGAGTTAAAGGAGGTCCCCTTGTCAACCACTGTCTTGACACTCGTCTCAATAGGGAACAATCCTGGACTAGGAAAAAATCTATAACTCATGAAAGTGAATCGGTTTTTAAAATTGTAAATAAATTTGTTGACACTCCTCTCAAAAACTATTCAAAAAAATGCTAAAACCTATCTGAAAGATAAAGTTCAAAAAATGTGGCACTCGCATGTTAAAACTCTCCTTGTTCAAGGGCGATTTTTCGATCTTCTTGCTCTAGAAACAACATGTCACCATTGGAAGAGCATTATTTACAATCTTCCCCACGGTGTCCTGAAATTTTTGGTCAATGCCCTTGGTGACACAATGAATAATAAGACCAATCTCAAACGATGGGGCAAAGCAGCATCTGATAAATGCAGAACTTGCGGGAACCGTGAGACCCTCCACCACATGCTTAACCATTGCAAAACTTCCCTTGAACAAGGTCGGTTCACATGGAGACACAACAACATTCTCAATTATATTGTCAAAACCATTAAATTGGGCTTTATTAATGATGTTAGTCCTCCCCAAATTTTGTCCGACTTGGTAACCAGAGCAACTACCATTCCACCCCCCACAACAATTCCTTTTGAATGTTCAACTACAAACCTGGTTCCTGATATTTGTCTTTTTTGGAAAAACATTAAAAAATTAGTCATCATTGAGCTCACTGTCCCTTTTGAATTCAACGTTGCTAAAGCTCATAAATATGCCCCCCCTGGTCGCTGACATTGAAGACTCTGGTTACGGTTAGTCTTATTTGTTTAGAAGTAGGTTCAAGAGGATATATTACACCAGACAATATTCATCGTTTAAAAGAAATCTTGAAATTGTGCAATAACCCGACATCCTTCAAAATATTCAGGGATAATCTTTCAAAACTGGCAATTGTTTCATCTTTCAGTATTTTTCATTCAAAACAAGAGCCTTCCTGGATTTGTCCACCGCTTTTTAGAAATTTAATATTTTTATATTGTTAATCTGGGTGTCTGGTCTGTTTTAGGCTGCTCTTTTTACTCTTCTGATTGTAATTTTATATTATGCCTTTTTATACAAAGTTTTATAACATGTCTTGTATTTGTGTGTGTTTATACTTAAGTCTTGCGTGCCACCATCAACATGGGGCACTGATCTAGACTTGTATATTTTTGTTTTCCTTTTTAATGAATAAAAGTGATGTAAGATTGATCCAGGTTCAAATCTAGCTCAAGAATGAAAATGTTTCCTACTCAATGGAAAGAATACACTGTGTTCATTTATCCATGATTGTTTACTTGTATTTGTAATGATGGTAGTCCCCGATTCCTAAGGACTAGCAATTGCCACCATAATACCCTCTAAAAGACCCCTTATAAGAACTCCTTCACAGAAATCAAATCACAAGCTGTACATAATTTGTGTCTCATTGACTTGAGAAAAGTTTACCTGGTCAATTATTCCTTGAATCATTGTAGCTCTTTTCTCCATCTCCTCTGTAGCATCTTTCTTGACTTTGTCTACATCTTTCTCAAATCTTTTCCAGTTGACTTTGACATACCCCGCATGATGACCTAACTGTAATAGATAACAACATACCTCATTTAGTATTGAAAATGCATTGCTAATATCCAACATTCCTCTCATTGGAAAAAAGACACAGAAATAAGGGGTCCCTTTCACCATTTACTTACATACCTCAATGTCATCCTAGGGTCACCAGCGGGAGCACGGAGGGAGGGGTGGGGTGGGGGTAGGGGTGGAGCAATAGACAGAACTCTTTTTTAGTCTTACCAGAATCAGAAGAAATCCACCTCCTACAGCAGTTGCTGCTGCTTTGCCAACCTTCTGGCACACATATCCAGCTACCCTGCAGTACATAAATAAATTTGAAACTAGATGGACCGCGGTTCTCGGATGTCGCGGTTTTCGACGCATAGCGTCGACCATGATGCCTCCACCAAAGGGAGTGATGTGGAATTCACAAGTTGATACAAAGCTTCAAGCCTAAAAGAGGAGACTGAATTTGATCTTAGATGACACCTGGATGACCCCAAAACAACCTTTCAATGATTCCTGGGTGACCTCAAAATGACCGCCCAAAAATTTGGCTCTAAATGTTGACTGTACCCACCAAGTTTCATGCCCATATAGTAATTATACTAATTTGACCTCAGATGACCCCTGGTGACCCCAAAATGACCTTCTAAAAAATTGGTTCTAAATGTTGACTGTACCCACCAAGTTTCATGCCCATACAACAGTTTTTACTAATTTGACCTCAGATGACCCCTGGATGACCTCAGATGACCCCGAAATGACCTTCCAAAAATTTGGCTCTGAATATTGACTGTACCCACCAAATTTCATGCCCATACGACAGTTTTTACTCATTTGACCTCAGATGACCCCTGGGTGACCCCAAAATGACCTTCAAAAAATTAGGCTCTGAATGTTGACTGTACCCTCCAAGTTTCATGCCCATACGACAGTTTTTACTAATTTGACCTCAGATGACCCTTGGGTGACCCCAGATGACCTTCCAAAAATTTGGCTCTAAATGTTGACTGTACCTACCAAGTTTCATGGCCATATGACTAATTTTGATAATTTGACCTCAGATGACCCCTGCATGACCTCAGGAGACCTTGACCCACTAACCAATATGAACTTGTTCTGTCTGGGGTCAAGATGCACCCACCCACCAAGTTTGAGGAACGTGCGACCCCCAGTCTCCGAGAAAAGAGGTAAATAAGGAAATTGGCCCTCTGACCTCAAATGACCTTTTACCTCAGTATATGCCCTTGAACCTCACCCAAAAAAAAGTAGCCAGAGTTTTTGACCATGACCCACCTATCCTGAAAATCTGAAGTCAATCCGCCCATCCATGCCCGAGATATCGCATCCGGACGGAAGGACGGAAGCACGGAAGCTCGGAAGCACGGACATTGCAAAAACAGTATGCCTCGCGGTGGAGGCATAAAAACAATGATTGTAAATCAAAAAAACAAAATACTGTACCAGAGAAGAACAACAGAGAGGGAGAGAGGCACTCTGCAGAAAACAAGAGCCCTATATTACTCTGCCAGTATGTAATGAAATATATTTAGGCAAAATTAGGATGTAAAAGCTCAAATTCATTAAAACAAAAGATACCCCATTAATAGGTTAATGTACATATTATGTGTATTACTTGTTGGGAGTGAAATTGTACTAACAATGCACACATACTGAGATAATGGGGGAGTGCATTACATGCATGAACATCTCAGTACAAGTTCATTAATTTCTCAAGCAACAAGTGATATGTATTATTAACCTATTTCATACATTAGAACAATGTCATGCTTTTGACTATTTTTATAACAAAATTGAAACTAAAAATGTTAGAAAATATAACCAAATATAAATATGCATTAACCTGCCCGAAAGCACTGCGAGTAGTACAGTTGCAATTACACAATATTTATGCATGGCTAGTTGCTCTGATTGATTCTCACTAAGGAGTGTATGAATGGGCAAACACTTTTTTTAACTCCCCCATAAATTTATATGATTTCACACAAGCAGACCAAAACTAGAACTTGTCTACTACAGTAAGCCAAAGAATTAAGGTACCAGTTGTGTTCACCCCTGTATATCCTAAATAAAGACAAGTATGTCAAAATTAAAACAAGGAGCCACTACCTGGACTCTTTAGCTCTGATTTAAGACCTTATTTGTTGAAATTGGTTGAGAATTAAAGAAACAGTGATCTAAAACCTAATGAAGAAACGAAATCAAAAGTTGCACTTTTGTGTTCTAATCAATGAAAGCACAGTGCTAGTTTTAACGTGCTAATCAATGGAAGCACAGCCCTGCGGAGTTCTCTTGTTCAGGAACACTTTGTGTTCAACTCAATAGGGCATGCAATGTAGCAAACTGCAACTTTTAAATTGGCATCTTCCTTGGGTTTTTGGATCATTGTGTTTTTATTTCTAGAACAATTTCAACAAATGAGGTCTTAAATTCGAGCTAAAAGATGCAGCTATTGGCTGCTGGTTCCAATTGTCTTTGTTTAGGATATACACGGGTGAACATAACTGGTACCTTAATTTTTTGGCTTACTGTATATTACACTGTTCACCACTCACAAGTAACTGGAAAGAACTTACAGTATTCCTTTGGCTTATAGCAACAAATGCTGATTTACAGTCAGCAATAATAGCACAAAATAACAAAGAGGATATTGCCTTTTTGCCCTTTTAATATATCATGCTTGTTTGCAGTATCTACCGTACAAGAAACAACAGATCTACTCCCGATTCCAGAAAAATACAGCACTAATTTTGGGGGATTAAAAATAATTTAAAACAAAGAAATTAGAAAACACTACTTCCAGAAAAATACAGAACTAATTTTTTTGATTGAAAAAAATATTATCCTGTTTTGCCACATGAAACATAGCTAAATCCTAATCCTTTAGTGAGTCCTCCTAACTAGCAATAAAAGTCAAATTTTAATATTAAGCCAACTTTAATAAATTTTTTATCAATCAACTTTAATATCAGCTATGAGAAAAGTACTGCACTGGTAACAAAAATCATAGTAAAATGTTTTTCTTACATTCCTGTTCCTCCACCGATCCCTACTTGAACAGGAACAGATTTCTTTGAGAGTTCTCCATTCAAGGCTCTTTCTAACCAATGTCTACCAGCTTCTGCAACCTCCAACACCTCAAAAGTCTCATCCTTGTTGTCTGTAAAATAATGTACAAAATTATGGTCTTGGATGGCTACTAGTCTACTACGAGCTACTAATATGTACATGTCTGAACTGCACACCGCACACTTGCTATCGGATAAAAGAAGCCAACATGCTCTTTAATCTGAGATATCAGTTACTTTGCATGATTACCATGATTTGCTTTACAACTTCTTTTTTTCACCAAATTTGGTTATTTTTAAAAGGAAAAATGCCTTATTTTGGACCCAGGATTTTTTCCACACCCTCATTAACCCAAATACGCCCAGGTACTACAAAACCCTACTTGATATATGCGCTGTTCCGCCTGTTCGTGCGTGCATCCCATATGGTGTGATGACGCACCGGCCTTTATATATCACAGTTTCGCTGGCCAGCGAAGCCCAAGAAACGTGGCAAAGTGTTGCCGACCTAGTGCTTGGTATGCGAGGGGTCTTGGGTTCGAATCCCACCCAGAGCAAACAACTTCTTTCTTTGTTTTCTCTCTTTATTCCTTCCTTCTTTCCCTTCCCGTCGCCAAAAAACCCCTGGGACGTCAGGGTTAAGGTTTTTGTACAAATTGCTCAATGAGGGTTTTGCTCAAAAAGAATTTTTGTCCTTGCCTGTAGAACAGGGAACTCTCTTTTTCAAGGAACTTTCTTTTTTCGTCGCCTTAGCTCATTTTTGCATAAGTCACCACCATTATTGGTCGGAAGAAGCTTCCGACTTTTGACTTATGAATGAAATTTAGAGGCAGAATTTTCAGAGTTTTCTGAATTATGCAAATACGCAACCTGTGACCTTTTTGCGTCACAATATTAATGTAAGCATCATGGCTGCCGCTGAAATAAACCTGATGGAAAATGATGCAGTTTTCAAACTACTTTTTTGAATGGTTTTTCAATAAATAATTCCAGAAATTAACTGTAGTACCGGTAAACTAGTATATGAAGAGCTTAGTTTCAAAACCCCTTACTGTTTACAATATATACATTTACTTGCCCATTTTGAGAACACATCAAAAATCATCAAAAAAATTACTGATATATGGGGGTTTGCAACAAAAGCAGTTTTTGGCGGGATGCTTGGGTAGGATGAGCATCCTGCCAAAAACTGCTTTTGGTGAAAAACACCTTATATCAGGGATTATTTTGATGATCTTTTGATGTGTTCTCAAAATTGGGCAAGTGGATGTAAGGGGTTTTGAAACTAAGCTCTTCATATTTTGAGTACATCACAGATGACTGCAAACCATCAACGCAGTGTACAAAGGCAGCCAACAAGGCCATGACCAGTCTGAGAATCATCAAGAGGACATTCAAGTACATTGAAAAGAGAGTTTCTCCATCCTGTATAAAGCCTATGTCCGACCAGTTCCAATAATTGAAACTCCCGGCTCCGACCGGGAGTTCCAACAGGTACTGTGTATGTGTTTGTATGTGTTTAATGTGCATTCACATACACACTTAGCCGTCGGTATGAAGAAATCGTTGCTCCAAAACTGACTGCAAATTACACATTTGTAATCATTTTTCACAACAAAATATGATATGAAAACACAGGTGAGCAATGTATGAATATATGGAGCTCTAGGTCAAACAGGTTGTTAATTATTGTCAATAATAATATTTTGTGACATTTATAATGAAAACAATTAACATTCAAGACACCCTATGGCACCTTCTACAACTTGAGAACAAGTCCTCAAACGTTCGAAATTTGTAGTTACTACAACTGATGTCCGACGGACATTGTCCGTCCACATGTGGAGTATTGTGTCCAGGCATGGAGTCCATACCAAGTTAATAACATCAAAGAAATTGAGAAGATACAAAGAAGAGCTACTAAGCTTGTTCCAAGTTTAAGAGAAAAACCCTACCAGGAAAGGCTTCAGGAACTACATCTCTACCCGCTTCTTCTTCTTCTTCTTCCTATAAAGTGTAGACTTCAGGTACTGAAGATTTCACACTGCAAGTGGTAGCGCGCGCACGTCCTCATGGACGCATTCTCAAATTACAGGTGCAGTTATTTACAGGTGAGTGCAGTTAAAAAGCTTGGTTTTGTGGTGTCTAGTTGAGGCTGCCCTTCAATGCCGCTTTGAAGGCATTAAGGGATGGCTGCTGTGCTGGCTCCAGTTTGAGTGAATTCCAGTCTCTAGAAGTTCTCGGAAAGAATGAAGACAGGAAGACTTGTGAGCTGCAATGGTGCGCCTGGAAGCGGGTGCTGTGACCTCGGTGCGTGATGTTGATTGCACTAGGTAGTTGTTCCAGTTGATGTCCACGAGGTCAAGCGGATCTGGTAGAGCATGGAAAGTCTAGTCTGTAATCTTCTGCTCTGCAAGGTTGGCCATTCGAGATCTTTTAACATGCTTGTAACACTTGCTTTGCGATCAAAGTTATCCAGAACGAACCTTGCACCACCTCTTTGTACTTGTTCCACCTTGCGTATGTTTCGTTGAGTGTGCGGGTCCCACGCCGCTGCAGCATACTCTACTACTGGCCGAACGTATGTCATGAAAGCTGCCTCTTTGATCTTACGGCTGCACTTGCTGAAGTTTCGGGACAGGAAGGCACGAGTTCCTTTTGCTTTCTTTGTTGTTATGTCAACGTGGTTGTTGAAGTTGAGTTTACTGTCTAGGTGCACTCCCAAGTACTTAGCAGAGTCAACTACTTCCAGCACTTGACCATGGATGTTGTAGTCGGCAGTTACAGGATTGCGTTTGCAGGTCACTCTCACAACTTGGCACTTTGACGCGTTGAAATTCATGAAACCTGATAGAGGTTTTCAAGATCTTAAATGGGCTCAAAGATATCAAACCAGAGGAGCTCTTCACCATGTCACACAATACAGACACCAGCTGCAAAAAGGCCTAAACTTGAGGAAGTTTTTCTTCTCGAGTGATTGACACATGGTCCATGGAATAATCTTCCTGCAGATGTGGTGAATGTCACTCAAGACAACAAACCAATTTAAGGGCAAAATTGACAAGTTTTGGAACAAGAATGGATATGGGGAACTAAAAGGCTTGAACCTATAATTTTAACCCATCAAATCTAAGTGTACTATCATGACTATTGTAACAAGTGTAATTGAAAATTGTAAGTGCATGAAGTGTAAGTGAGTAGGCCTATACATGTTTGACCCTCATTTTTTTAAGTTAAATGATCATCTTTTCAATGAAGGCAATTTTAAATGAGTTTATTAAATTTCACAATTTTATGAACATGCCTATCATTTTTAGGTATTATGGCCTCAGATCATGATCATGATCATCATGACTGTAGTGGACTGTACAAATCAAGTATCTTGTAATGTATGGGCTGCATTGGCTGTAAGCTTAAACAAATTTTGCACGTAAGCACCCACAAATATATAAATGCAAAGTTTACACGATTTTACACAAACTTCAAGCGTTGACTTAAAAATCTAATTCGTAACACATTTAGGAAAGAAAATAATAGTATAATAGAATTAAAAACGTAAATTCATGCTCTAATTACCTCCTCCGGCTGAAGCCATTTTCGTGTATTTGTCAGGTAACTAACCTGTAGCTCAGTCTTAATTTGTAATGCGGAATTGATGTGCTTTCAGAAACTTCTTTTCAAGAATTGATAGAGTCTACGTAACCTTCCGGAAAAAGTTCGGAGGTCATGTCATTAGTAGGCTGACAAATCCATTATTAATTGTGTAAATACTGAAAATATGTTAATATACGTAGCATTAAGCTCTTTCTAATTTTGTAATATTAATAAAAAATTATTGACCTATTTTAAACGCAACTATAAAATTTAAATGAATATTTTGAAGAAAAAAAAGTTAGACGAAAAGAAAAGATGAAATAAAAGCCTGGATGTACTGACATAACTAAATACATCCCCCTATTAATAGTGGAACATGCGAGTCACGTAAATGAGTAATTCCGGTTCCTGCACCACAGTCGGATCTGCACTGTGTTTTGTTTACAAAAATTAGTGATATGTTTATTGCTTGATATAGAACGATATCATCTGTAAAATCTCAAGTTCAATTACATGTAGCCATCAAGTAATCAGTGCGGGAGTGTGATTCATTTTTGTCATCGATCTGAAGCTGAATCTAGGGATTCATTCAAAGCACGTAAGTACATTATTTTATTGGTATTGACTATCATGACTATTGTGAATTATTGTACTAAATTGTCATGATCAGAATCAGTTCCAATATTAAAATAAAAAACCCTAAAGTAAAGGAATGCCAGTATTGCTTGGCCAAACTGGAACACTATAATAAACGCTAGTGGCTCCGCGATAAACACACATGAACATAACGCGGTACAGAAGAAAGCGTACACATGCATGACATGTCATTGCGTACACGCATATTACTTAGTACGCTACATGGTCGGACGCAACACGCATGTTCCAGTTTGGCCAAGAAATACTAAATTTTACTGTAGTACAAGGAACCTATACAAATTGTGGTATAGGCTATTACGACGGGAATTCATAACAATTACTAATTAGTGGGTTTTTAGCGGGTTCGCCATCGGACAAGTTTAGAACTGTCAAGCTTTCGTCAGGAGTAGCTCTGACTTCTTCAGGACAAAGTACCTAAGAATGAGACATGTAGACCGCCCTTGCGGCCTTGCCTACTGATGGCTCTGAAAAGAGCCGTTCACTGAAGACTGCCCCTGGGCTTGTCAACAGAACAAGCAGATCTCACCTATCTGCTAATTTTAAAGGTTTTGGTGGCTCTGAAAAGAGCCGTTCACTAAAGACTGCCCCTTGTCTACAGAAACAACTTTCGCACCATGCATGCACATTAAAGAAATATTTAATAGGCCTACAAGATGCTTTCCGAAATAATTGTCTTCTATACTTGCAGATTTTTCATGCACATTAATTAAGAAATAAAGGGTAATGCATTATCCTTTACACCCAAATATAAAAATTCGAGGCAGTAAAACGTAAATAATGGGTGAAGCGCAGCCGAACCCATTATTTAAACGCTTTTACTGCCGAGGACACATTATTATGCGTGTGATAATGCTGCACCCTTTATTTCTATTCTATTACCAGAAAATAGTGCTAATTAAATAGAAAATATCATTTTTCGCACAAATATTTTAAGTTGTTTACTTCAAAGTGGAGCGTGACGACAGTAAATGACAGCGCATATCGCGGAAATATTGCACGCAGAATCAAACGTAATGCTGTGCGTAGAATGTGTTACGGCGCTTGACCCATTATTGCAGAATAATGGGCTCTCACGTGACATGTTTTAACCAATCACAGTGCGCGATTTTGAATAATGGGTCGTAAGAGTAATAGAATATTTTTTATTAACCACCTAATGCTGTATCTTCTGAAGGTATTTAGTTAACTAAATATCTCTATTGGTGCAAAAGAATAAGCCTACAAGAAGGTTTCCGACCTCCTTTAACTTCCGACTTTCGCACGATGCATGCACATTAAAGAAATATTTATAGGCCTACAAGATGGTTTCCAAAATAATTTTCTCCTGACTTGCGGATTTTTCTTGCACATTAATATTTTTTAATAAGCATCTTCTGGAGATATTTAGTTAACTATTTAGGTCTGCAAAAGAATAAGCCTGCAAGATGCTTTCCGACTTTGTTTTCTCAATGGTACACGCAGTGGCACATTAATATTTTTAATGTTTTTCTTTAACCATGCATAGACAACTGCTATACCCAGTACAGTCTTCTAATTGACATTGGTAGTGTTGGCCGATCCCGATCTGTGAATCGGAGATCGGTGCCGATATGGGCTGCATCGGCCTTGAATCTGAATCGGCAGATGAGCTATCAGCTGCCGATCTAGCTTACCGATCTCTGAACTTGACAGTAATAAAAGTACACAACAATTCTTTAAGCTTACCATTACTTTCTTATGTAACATTACTACTATTTAATGCCAATATATTTCCAAAAACGTTGTTACCACCGCAAGAATCATGTCGTTTCATACTGTATTTTATAATATTATCCACTCAGTGACAACACTCCCGACTGTACAGTGCGTCCCTGGGAAAAATTTGTAAACACTTTAACACTCGACATGTGCGCCCTTCAATGTCGGGTTTCCCAAGGTGAATTTGAGGGCATGTTATTTTTAGAATCGCGCACATTCGCGCTATTCCTACTCACACGGACGATTTCATCTCTTAATCTCCTAACACGTGAATTCTTTCTGTAAACAACTCTGCACAACCAATCAGGATGGGAATTCCGCGGTATTCCCCAATACGTCATATGCATAAATTATTATATAATATCGATATGGAGCTGATTTAGCTGCAGGGTCATTGAATCAATTCGCGCAGTGATTCGCCTAACTTGGTACACACGCAAATCAAAGTTGATTCGCGGAGAAGAAAGAAGAATAAAACAATCAAGAGAAATGGATTAATGATTAAACTTCCGACAATCGGAGGCACTGAGTGAGTAACGCTGGGACTGTATATTTGATTTGATCAGCATCAGTAAAAAAATGTTGTTAGAAATTCAATTAACAATTTATTTAATCGTGAATGAATGTACTATCTTAATATTCTGAATTCAAACAAAGTAAAATAAATATTGAAGTTTGAACACATTAAAAATTAAAATGTAAATAAAGATAACACGCTTCTGTATAGAATGTTTTGTTTACAATAACCACAACATTCCTTGGCTGAATAACATTTTATCATGACCCAATTCCCAGGTCAACTACGGTCCAAGTTGTGTCCCCTTTTCAATTTTGTTTATGATTCGCCGCTGTCTTCTGTGTAGAGTGTTTGTTTACAATCGTGACCCAATTCTCAGGTTAATTACGGTCCAAGTTGTGCCCCCCCTTTTGTTTATGATTTGCCGCTGTCTGCACTCATGTCGCGCGGTTTGGGCGGTCGGTGCCAAAGTTGAGCTCATGATTGCGACCGACCACGGCTCATCCTGCTTCGACCGCATCAAACAAGTTCATGCACATGCGCAACAGCTAGCTTGACGAAAAAAGCATGATGATGCACGCTTACTGCATTTAAAAGAAATATAAATTCACACAGAAAATCAACAGACACGGAAAGTTTTGGAATTAATTTTTATTGGAAAACGCAAATGTCAAGCTTTCAACTGGATTATTTTGAGATGGGTTTCTGGAAATAGACAGAATGTTACGTTTTATCTACCAGCTTCAGATGGAACCGTTTTAAAGCATGATGATGAGGCAAGAATGTAAGCTTTTTTTTAAAAATACGTGGTGATCTAAACTTGTCGGCAAAACAAGTTAATTTTCCGCTTTGAAAATTAGTCATGTTTATTTTAGGCACGGAATAAATCACGCATTCGGTATTTTCACACGTGTTTTCACGGTTTTGGTTGAATTTGTGACATCACGGAAATCACGTTTTTGTCAAATGACCTCACAGATTTTGCCTTAAAAATCACGGGTTTTACCGGGCCTAGACTTGGGGTGTAAAATGGTATTTTATTTGGGTTGATATTGACATGAAAAACCTCTAAAAACGGTCATCATATTACATAGTTACAGGTTTGGGGAATTAAGCTTTGACCGTTAACATTACTGGGGCCCGACTTGAATGAACTTGTACTGGTTGTAGAATAACATTAAGGAATCTGAATCGGGATCGGATCGGCCCGATCTGCTAATTTTCAGATCGGAGATCGGCAGATCCGATCTTGGGTTGGATCGGCCAACACTAGACATTGGCATTAAACTGGTTTTTTGGTTTTTTTGAAAACAACAAAACCAGATGTTAGGCCTACCGACTGATACTATAGTATAATGATGATGATGATTCAGATGATGATTCAGATGATCAAAGATTTTCTGAACTTGAAAGTTTTAACAAAGCATGCTTCTAACAACATTAGAAGTAACACAACCCAACGTTTCCAATTTGTTTGGTCTACATACTTTATCCAATTTTGCGAGGTCAAAGGTCGCATACAAGGTCAAAGGTCGACTGAGGTCACCAAATCTTTTCATAATTACTTTTCAACTGTGCATCACATATCCGTAAATCAGGTTGATTAGTCATGTAATTAAGGAAATATGACAACTTTAAGATGGCCGCTTTCCTGTAAAGTATAGCAAAGTAGCAGTTTCAATGAGTGATAACTCATAAAGGAAGCAGGGCCAGAGCCAAAAATGGTCATCACTCGAAACCTAAAAATGAGAAATTGTCACAGGAGTGAATTCTCCTCTGGTTTAATAGACTACTGACCAAAGTTTATGAATTGGCAAAAAAAAAGTAAAATTTGCCCGTAAATTTTGGAATGCAAGCAATAAAATACACCTGTAGCGCCCTCTCAGTGTGGCAGGACGGAATTGTTAAATTTGATGTTACTACATATTTAAAAAAGATAGGGTTTTTTTGTTTATGGTATTCTGTATAGACAATTTCAGCACTAAAAAAAATTTCAGTGGAATTTGCAAAAATAAAGAAATTGTCCCGCCATATTTTGAGGTGATTTTTTTACGTTCCGGAAGGGACGAAAAAAAAAATTTTAGTCAAAACTTTCCAAAATATCAACTATTATGGTAATAAACATTAGTACACAAAAATTGAATTCATCAACTTTGCTAGACTCAGAGCCATTTCAACTTCTTCTATTTCAGGCCTTTTGTGGTAGGATGCCAGCAATAATTCTATTTTCAGGGTCTATGGTGTAAAACATGGCCCGCCACATTTTGAGATGATTTTTTAAGTTCAGGAAGGGATGAAAAATTTCTTTCTCAGTCAATATTTTGCAATAATTTTTCATTGGAAGTGAAAGAAAAGACAATTTTGTTAGTTTTAAAGTGACTCAATTGCTTTTTTTCTTGATTTTGACATGGTGGACAAAATTCCGTCCCGCCACATTGACATGATTTTTAAAAATTGATGAACGTACTATAAAGAGGGGGGTAAATTTTATAATTCCTTCCATAACAAAAGAAGGATAGAGTTAATACCAATGTTAGAAGCAAATGTTTTATTCCAGTACTTTTGATAAAAATTCAACAAATGTACTGTGTTCACAAATACATGAAGTTTATCATTCCGTCCCGCCACATCAATGAATTTGTGTTACCGTGGCAACATGTTGATTTTTTGGACTATTTTTCTTGTGTGTGAATGTAGTCTGTAACTTACTTGTTTATATTAAAGGAGTATTTCGTGATCCTAGCATCCTAGCTCTTTTTATGACATTTTTCAGTACATATCCATAAAAAAGCATATTCCCAAAATTTCAGTTGATTCCGATATTATGCTTATGAGTTATGCATGATTATGTGTATTACACTGCTCCATAGACAATACGTTGTAATTTCGTTCTGGTGCACCAGAACGAAATTCAAATTTCACGATATCTTTGCTAAACTAATTAATCTGCAAGAAATATTTTGTACATAAACATTATGTAGCCAAAGGTTTCCAGTGATATAAAAATCTCAACTTTTTTTGAGAAAAGTGGGGGGGATGAGGCTGTGGATCACGAAATGCCCCTTTAAGAACATGAAGAATCCATAAAATAAACAGTCACAGAGCTACAATTTAAAAGGCCTATCAAAATTCCGTCCCGCCACAAACGGGAATTTTGGCTCTGGCCCAGCATCTTTCTGCATTGATTTATTACTTTGATGGAATGGTTCTTTGGTATTGCCAAATTTGATTGCAAATTCGTAAGGTGGGCCCCTGGACCCCGGCCGTTACATGCTCGGTCGCACAAGTGCTCCCTTGCAATTATGTGTTCTACTTTAGGGGTTTCTGGGGTTGGCAGGTATGCAAAAGGTGCATATTTAAAAAAAAATCTGGATTTCAAAGTTGGCATGTCTGCTTCTGCATATAACTCCTCTACCAACAAGACAGTCAAAACCATATGTGACCGTACAGCACGAATGAGCCGTAAATTCCCTAAATTGTATTTTGAGTTACAGTGTAAAATGAGTATGAAGGTCGTATTCATCTGTAACTCTAGCTGGCACGACATCTATCTCATTTTGATAGTCAAACACCAATCAATAATCCTATTGTGGAAGTGGAAATGGATAATACAATGTAAGCTTCTAATATTTAATAGCTCTGGTCTTTGTTTTCTTTGGCTAAATCCTGTTCAAGTGGTGGGTTACCAGGCATTGTATTTTGTATAGGTATGTATTACCAACAATTAACAATGAGAGAACTTTCGTAAACCTCGTTGACTTGGGGATGATTTGAAATGACCGCCAATTATGACTGTTTGATATTTATTGCCAGCAATGTGGAAAATGAGACACAAGTAGAAACGAAAAAAGCTACCATTTTGTTGAAGGAGCAAAGTTTAACAAACCATAGCCCCGCTTCTGGATATCGTTTGAAGTCAAATGATATACCATTTTAAAGCTTATGATGTATATTTTCTAAACACGAAGTAAAACAAAATTGACCGGGGAGGAATTTACTGCTCATTCGCCATGTACGGTCATATATTTCTATTAAATTCGGCTCTCTACACTTCACCTTGTACCTACAAATTCTTTGGTAGAACTTATGTGATGGCAATGTTAACAAGTCAACAACCAGTCGCCTCTAATTCCTTCCTTTTGTTGATTACACTGTCCACATTTGTATACATATTTAAGGTAAACTGGTACAACAGGGATGATCAATAACCTTTTCATGTTTTTTTTTTCTTTTCAATATATAGTCTGGAGAACATTAAAGTAGCAGAGGTTCCTGTGTGTTTGAACCTGATATTCAAGCAGACAATGACCAATGTCTATGATGTGGCCAAGTGGCCTATATTTAGTCTTTTGGAAGAAGATCTGCTCAACAGTATTGTTCTAGCTTGTGTGTTTGGCAATGTTGGTAATGAAGCTATCTTTATCACAAAGGATGGAGACATTTATGCTATGGGAAACAACCATAATGGTGAGTACAAGAAAATTATTTAATTTTATCGAGTTTGTAAACCAGATCCGAAAAAGAAATTTAACAAACTGATTTTATTTTTCGGGGATTTAATTTTGGCATGAATCAGAAAATCAATTTAATTCTCGCACTTATTCTCTTATAATGAAAGACAGAGATAAAAAAAAGACTAGTTCGCGTCTAACATTCTGACAAATAGACAGAAAATGCCATACTGTGCAGGTCGGCAACCAATCATGGTGCTGCTTTGCCTTGATGTCAGACGCAATTTAGTCTTTTTATCTCTGTCTTTCATTATAAATTGGTTTGTGAGAATCAAAATTGATTTGTGTAAAAATATCAGTAAACAACATGTGGGTTAATTCTAGACGAAAATTGATTATCTCAAAATTCTCTGGTGAGAATCAAAATTGCAATCCTCTTTTCAGTTACATTGAAATTTGCACCTCTGAAGATGATATAGAAGGCTGCTGAAAGCCGCAAAAAATGCATTTAGAAGACGAATGTGGCATAATGTACACATACGTTGTTACCACAGATGAATAGAATAACAACTGATTCAAAATCCCACCCTTCCGAAAATGAAGATCATCCTTTTTATCACTTTAGCAATATTCCGGAAGACATACATTTTGTAATGTGCTGTGTAGGCCTATAGAGGTTAAAATTATGGATTGGCTCCAAACAAAGAATTTGAACCGGTGTCCTTCACCATAATCATGGTGCAGTGCAGTCCATTCAATCAAATGTTGTCATCAACCTATTTGATCGTAGTGCATTTTTGTGAGAAGAACTGTCGCGGTAGATTGCAATCATGCTTTTGTTGAATGCATTTGAGTAGTCCGCCATATTTACAGTATGATACGTCATATGCACAACCTCTATAGCAAAGTTTGAACACGGATATTTTGTCATTTCAATGGCTTTTTACAATGCTAATCTAAAAGCCGATGAACATCATTTTTATCCATAAGGCAAATAATACTGTTCCTGTAACTGTTTGTAATCATGAATATAAGAAACAGCAATACTGGTCCAAACAGTTCAAACCACACCTAAAGACAACTCAAAGAATTGAATACAGGGTTTATTATTTCAACTGCTAATACAGATGAACCGGCTAAGCCATTGGGTTTTCTTAAACACAATATGCCCTTTTCTGTGTAGACATAATATTTATACATGACATACCCTTTTTTTTCTCCACAAAAATGCAGGTTGTTTGGGGTTAGGTGATGTCCAAAGCACTTTGGTTCCAAAGAAGATTGAGTTACTGTGCAAGAAAGGAGTGAGCTTGCTGTCATTCGGTAGTGGACCTCATGTAGTCGCAGCCACAGATACAGGAGAAATTTACAGGTGTGATATAAACCCAATAAGTGATCATTAAGGGATGTGTTCAAATCTTTTTATATATAGTGGTGGGAACTAATGTTGTCACTGTTTTTTTCGCTGGCACATCAGGAAATAGTCAAAATCAGCCAACACCTCACCTGGACCAGTAGTTTTCACAACTTCCCATCAATATTTATATTACTCTAGAGGAATAATTTTATACAGAAGCAGAAAGATGAAAGTCAAAAATAGTGGACCAAATTGCCATTCACATTGAAATATTATACAAAATTCACAATTGCAATAGTGTTAAGGTGGGTTGGAGGGGAGCATGACCCAGCAGTTTTTGCACTCAAATATTGAGACAAACAAAGCAGACACACAAGAGGAAAGGTATGGGTTCTATAAAGTAGATCATTAGACTTAGTGCTTTTGTTTAGATAAATTACCTAAACTGGAGAATATGGCTCCCGCCATCGCAATTGCCTTAAATCATTCTTTCTCTTTCTCATCAATACAGTTGGGGTCATAATGGCTACTGTCAGCTTGGCAATGGGTCAACCAATCAGGGCTTAATTCCATGTCAACTGTCTGCTGGAATCAGCGGCTGTCGAATTGTACAAATAGCATGTGGCAGCCACCATACTCTTGTCCTTACTGACAGGGGAGAGGTAAGCCCAGCCACCATACTCTTGTCCTTACTGACAAGGGAGAGGTAAGCCCAGCCACCATACTCTTGTCCTTACTGACAGGGGAGAGGTAAGCCCAGCCACCATACTCTTGTCCTTACTGACAGGGGAGAGGTAAGCCCAGCCACCATACTCTTGTCCTTACTGACAGGGGAGAGGTAAGCCCAGCCACCATACTCTTGTCCTTACTGACAGGGGAGAGGTAAGCCCAGCCACCATACTCTTGTCCTTACTGACAGGGGAGAGGTAAGCCCAGCCACCATACTCTTGTCCTTACTGACAGGGGAGAGGTAAGCCCAGCCACCATACTCTTGTCCTTACTGACAGGGGAGAGGTAAGCCCAGCCACCATACTCTTGTCCTTACTGACAGGGGAGAGGTAAGCCCAGCCACCATACTCTTGTCCTTACTGACAGGGGAGAGGTAAGCCCAGCCACCATACTCTTGTCCTTACTGACAGGGGAGAGGTAAGCCCAGTTTGTTTAGAACTGAAAACTGCAGTGGGAGAAGTGATGGTTGCTCTGTATTGCCATTTAAGAAAAGAAATGCCTCTCTATTATGTATTAAGATGTCAATATTCCATTTCCACTAACATTGAAATAGCTGGAGACCCTGACTGTTGTTTTCTAAGGATTTTTTAATTGTTCATAGTTCTTTAGAAAATAAAATGCAGCAAGGTATAAACTAATTGATTGTAATTCATTGATTAGGCGAAAATTTCCAGGCTTTAATGCAATTTGATAATCCAAACATGTACGCTTAGATTTCCGCCATAAACTGTTTATTTTAAAATTATTAAACATTTTCACCATAAACTATTTATGTCCTGAAATGAAATGAAACATCCTCTTATTTTACCATATCAGAGTTGACAAGTGAAGAGTTATATTGGCACTGCGCTCATGATCACAATGCATCACTGAATAGTCTGACAGAAAACAGATGATGACACATAACTTACATACATTTATATTTCCTCATTCTGATAGGTATATGCATGGGGCTATAACAATTGTGGACAAGTGGGATCAGGTGCTACATCAAATATCAACACACCAAGAAAAGTCTCCTCACTATTAAGTAAGTTTTTATTGCATGTATTTTTTTTCATTTGCTTCTAATATGTGACAATCTGGTCCATGGACGCCAAAGGCAGCAAATTTGAAATTGACAAAGGCAAAAATATGGAGTACAAAAACAATAAAATACATAAGAAAATAGACATCACAAAACTGTGTAACTTTAGAACCAAGTATGCTAAACCTTTGGTGTTTTTAGTTTGTGGTTGCCTATTGTTTGTATAATAAGGTAATAATTATAGTAACTCAATTTTCAAAAATGCCTCCTTTGGCCTTCATGGACCAGATCATGTCAAATATTACATGTTAATCTGGACAAGAGACCAGTATTGGTAAGAAGGACCCTTCCTGAGCAGAGTGATAGCTTTTTAATTTGTTCTGACACTTTGCTCCAAAACAGTATCATTGCAAGCATAACTGATAGTAAGCAAACTAAAAAAGTTTACAACATGTGCAAATTTAATATCTATAGCTTCATCATACTTTTGTTTTTAGGATTCAATAATATTGAAGTAAATTTGTAGTGACATTATATGACATTACCCAGTGTAGCTATAAATAGATTAGGATCCATTAATTAAGCAACAGGAAATTATCAAGATTTCATAAAAGAGAAGCCACATGTTGTTAGAAAAATTTCTGTTTTGATAGAAAGGATGTAGCTTATTTCTATGGCCATTATAGTATACAAATTTATGCTGAAACACTTAATTTACATTCGTATAATTAATGGGGTATTAAAGAGGGTTAAAAGAACAAATTCCATAGATTTTTCAGTACGTTTTGACACTTTTTAAGGAATAAGTGAAAGGATTTATTTTACTATAAGTTTTTACTATAGAGAATAGGTAGGTGCAATATTATATCAGACTTACCTATAAGAAAACAAAAATTCCTATGATTCTCATTCTAGTCAGTTAAGGGTAGACGAGGTTTTGTTGGTCAAAGCAACCTAAAAATCGATTTTCATTATCTAGATCAATATATTATTGAAAATTAACATCTTGATGTTTTCAAAAGTTCATTCTACAAATCGTATGCTTTGCAAACTTGCTTAATTTATTGTTGTTAATTAGTTATGTACGTTTTACAAAAGTGTTGTTGTTTCAGCCCTCTTCACAACGTAACTCAAGAACCGCAGCACCTATAAAAGTATATCTGTGATATTTTAATTCTTCTACACGCCGCTATGAATTGAGCAATGCAGTTTTTGCCAAAGCTCACTATTAAGTAAAATGCTGTGAACTACCAAATCACAACAGTTTAAAATAATTAATAATCAGTTAAATATTATTTTAACAATCAAACACTGTTTCATTTAGCAAATATTAAGTTACCGTCATGAAAACTCCCCTTATTTTAAAATGTGCAAAGCTGTTCTCATATTATACTCTAGATACAGCAAGCTACACACAGGCTGTATCAAAATAATTGGTGGTACCCATAACGTGTAGCTGTGTTTCGGTACACCGAATAATACCGGTGCTATTGAAGCACCCACTCGACGGTGGATCAAAGCGTTATACACCGTGTACACCGAAAATTTTGATGGTTTGGTAGACACCAAAGTAAGTTTAATAACACCGTCGCCCATCGGTGTTTTTTGATGTTTATGTTTAATACGATGTTTTTAAAATTGAGTTCTTACTTGGAATTACACTTGAGTATCGCTAAGTTTCTCAAAAGTAAGTTAAACACAGTCGCCCATCGGCGGTTTTTGATGTTTTTAAAAGAGAGTTCTTACCCCGGGTTCTTACTTGGAATCACACTTGAGATCGCTAAATTTCTCAAAGCGACGGTCCGACAAGACCGTGTATTCATGCACGGCAATCGATTTTGTGTTGATTATGAGCTGTTTACAATTACAAAACATTATTATAATACAGGCAGCGTTCAGTGGCATGTCCGGGGGGGGGGGGGGCTTTGGGTGCTGTAGCTCCCCGCACTTTGTTAAAAATCATGTAAAATCAGCCGTTTTTAGCCATTAAGCCCCCTGCTGCATAACTCTGAAAGCCCCTCTGAGCCCCCCGCATGAAAAAATCCTGGACACCGCGGTGGCATCCATCACACGATGGGCGATTCGCCCTCCAACTCTCTAGAATCGCCCTGGTATAAAATGAACCACGAGAGCCAAAAAAAAAAACAAAAAACAAAAAGTGACACTCTCAAAAAGATACAAATCACAATGTCAAACAATACTCAAATATTCCTTTGATTTTCCCAGACCATTCCCACAAAAAAAAAACAAACAAAAATAAATTAAAAATAATAGTGCAAACTTGCTCTGAAAATCGGAAAATTATTCACGAGTTATCAATTCTTCCAGTCCACGTCTAGCCTCTTCCCGATGTCATTGTTTACCATTCACAGAGTGCTAAAATAGCGCATGGTTTTTAGTCACGGCGAACAGTCACTCAAAAGTTTCAAATGCATTGGCGGCCGGCTCCAAGCCAGGCCCTGATAGGGATATTCCCACAGAAGACCACATGGCGGGGTTGACTTATTTAGTAAGCAAGGGCGGGCGCCCGTATCATTTAGAGATCTTGATTGTGATTGGTCAGATTTGGATGCCTGTTGTTTGATGATGTCAACAATACCCAAATATGGAAATATTGGGCGTGACAAAGCTAATATACCAAGACAAACCAAGGGATTTCCCCCTTTTTTGAACGGAAAATCCCTAGACATCCCAATGCTTCAATTGATGAGCTCATGAATAATTAATTAGGCAAACAAACGTCAAGATACTTTTTATATGGAAAATTCCCACAGTGGAAAATTCTTACAGCATGAGCAATAGTCTACCTTTCCGCTGTGAGTGTGGGACCGGGAAAGTATGGGGAACTTTTTACCTCGATATTCTATAAATATGAAATGTTTGTCGTCAGAAAAATAATACTGGCGGACAAATAATTAAATGGATTAATGAGGTCCATCTGCATGATGATCAATTTTTAGAACACAATATTCAACATGTTTACGTAGCTTTTGTTAATTAGTATGCTTTTATTTATTATTATTATTTAATATTATTATTATTATTTTTGATACATTGATTTTTTTTGTAGCAATGTGATCATAAATCCATGCATGATTTTAACGAAATTTTAAAAAAAATTGAGTCCTTGCCGTGTTTCTTTATCTTTCTTTTTCTCAATTTCACAATGCCTTGCGTGTTTTCTTGAAAAATTAGGCCGTTTTTTAGTAATTATTTATTCATCTGTTTTTTGTTTTTGTTTTTGATTATCTATTTATTTATTTCAATTTATGGCACTGCTGTCATGTGCTGTGCTTGCGTATAATGTTTTTAAATCAAAGTTTTCCATTCTCAGGTTTGAATTAGATTTTTTTTTTAAATAATCACAGCATTTTTGTTTGTTTGTTAGTTTTGTTTTTATAGTATTATGAAAAAAAGAAAGAAACACATGTATGTTAAAATGATGTCTGAGTGTATTATTTACTTCTCTTGTTATTGTGGATATTTAAAACAACGAAAAATATTCTCATCTATTCAGTTGGTCCAGCTGACGGTACTTGCTTCCAGGGTCGCTAGATTATCTAGGTCAGGTCAAACCCCAATCTATATTTAGACCGCGCGATGTGTGGGAAAGTACCGTACACGTGTTTTTATCCCGGTTTTGATTTGGTAGAATTCGTGCCAGGATAATTACCTGATAATTTCAGAATTTAGAATAACAACGATAGACAATTCCCAGGATATAAACAACGATCTTGGTGGAAAATATATATATCTAAATAGGTAAGAAATGTTTTGCGAGATGTGAGGGAAATGCAACTTTATTTATGAGGGTAAAATGTAGCCTTTCAAGGATTTGAGCATGACGAAAGGGGTATTTATCCGGGGTATTTATTTGGCAAAACATAAATTTGCGGTTTCAAAGTTTTTGGTTTTTTTTCGTATTTGAAAATTCAAGGTGCGTATTTTGGCCTCCCAAATTACTTTGTTTGTACAGGAGGCATGCCTACTCTATTATAATGATCGGCAGAAGTGAATCAGAAATCAATAATCAGTCTGTCGAGTACGGTGATTTCGACGGTGTTTACACTTGCCATCATTGATTGCATGTGACGTTCTGAAGCCTGACATGCCAGTCATTCATTTTCGGTTGACCCGGTTATTTCGGTGTTTTATTTTCGGTGGCGGTGTTGGGTGTTTTACTGACACCGCTACACGTTAGGTACCCATCAGTTTTGATATTTAGTGAAAAACCTGTTTTCCATGGATCATCTTGAAATGGTCAGAAATTGTTTTTTGCCTTATAATATCAATCTATATAAACATCTCAAAAAAGTAACTAACCCCCCTTAAATAATGGTCATTATTCAAAAAGGGGCTATTGTATTACAAATCTGTAAAATGCGTTGGAAGCAGAATTTATTTCGGCGTATTTTGACACCTTATTTGATACGATAGCCAGAAAACAATAAAACACCGGTCAATTTAATGTAGTGAGGTCCAGATTTGAAAGTTGCACTTACATACAAATTTTTACAATACAAAAACACTCAGATGTCATTGCACAGATTTCCTTCCATTACACTGAATGCAAAATCAATAGAATTTACTGCAACTTTCAAATCTTGGGATACATTGATTTAAATGTACGCTGTGACGTCAATATTTAGTCAATTGTTACAAATGAGGTGTCAAAATGTGCAGAAATAAATTCTGCCTCCAAAGCATTTTACAGATTTGTAATACAATCACCCGTTTTTGAATAATGGTCATTATTTAAGGGGGGTTAGTTACTTTTTTTGAGATGTTTATTAGGATTTTCTGATATTACCTTTTGATGTGTCAGTCTTGTACAAAATCATGGGAAATGGTTGGGTACCAATCATTTTGATATGACGCATACCTGCCTTGACAAATCCTCAACAACATGGCCACTATCCTCTATCATGTCATAGATGACAGCTAGGAACCACTGGCTTTTATGCAAGTTAAACCACACATGGTCTTAGCTAGCGAACTATCCATCCATCTTTTTGGACTATTTTAGA
Source organism: Amphiura filiformis (assembly GCF_039555335.1). NCBI lineage: Eukaryota > Metazoa > Echinodermata > Ophiuroidea > Amphilepidida > Amphiuridae > Amphiura > Amphiura filiformis. The sequence continues at coordinate 73,807,337 of NC_092633.1, forward strand.
CCATTACTGACCATTTTGGACAGGCACTATTTTTCAAAAGACGGGCAACTTCGAAATCCTAGCTAAGTCCCTGAAACCACATCCACTAACTAAGAATGCATAATACTTGGCCGCTTGAGTGCACATGCCTTCCTCACAGTGCGTTTGGGGCCTCCAAATTTTGGCCTAGCCCAGGGCCTCAGAAACAATGAAATGACCAGTTTCTCCCTGACGTTTTCACTCATTTAATATGCCTATGGGTTGGACCAACAGTCCTGCTGTACAGTAAGGTTTTTGTTACGGTTGGATTTAAGGTTGGGTATCAAAATCAATAATCCACAATATTGCCTATACACAACAGCTGGTTATCTTCAAAGTTGGTATATGGTAGAAGAGCATGATGACTTTTTGTGCTGTATTCTTTATATCAAGTTAAGGCCAAAGAACCATTTGCAAAATCATAGTATTTTGGTGTCATAAAAGAATACTTTAGGCATGAGCAATTTACATGCTTGACATGTTAATGCATAAAATGCATTTTTGGTATGTGTGTTCAAGTTAGGCTTATGGTTTACTGCAAAAGGTTAAATGAAATTACCCACCCATTTGTGTATGTGACCTGAGATCTCTTTCAATCCTGACCTATTGGCCAGTGCACTGCAAACCACAGGATAATCTGATTAAAGCAATAATGTATGATTTGCAAAAAGAATAGATTCCTATTTAAATGTTTGTTTTCACTGATCACATTATCACCTTTTAATTTCGAGCCAAAATTAATGAGTTATAACGAAGAAAAGTGTGATTTCAGTCCAGTGCCTTCAATGCGTGTACTACGCTCGCCGATCGCAACATGTAATACTGCACGCCTGACTGCACGGAGCATCGCGCTCGACGTGTGTACACATAAGCTGGGCATCCACGGGAGATGTTAGCAAGCAATCGATCAATGAACTCTGAATAAAACCGGGTCGACCCGGTTTTAATATAAAAAGTTAAATTTTACTGTTATTAAAGCTCTTCAGGCTTAGTCTTTTACGTGGTATTTTAGTACACCACTGGGCATTATAATTATGCAAAAAGTAGAAATCCGAGTAAAATGGAGGGCGTCGCTGTAAAGCAAATCACACATTATGGCTTTAACTACACAATCATGTAGGGATAACTGATATCTTGTCCCTTTTCTGTTAATTCTTTTTCAATCTCTCTAGGTGGTAGAAGAGTTGTTTCAGTAGCTTGTGGTCAGACATCATCTTTAGCATTAATAGATAGTGGGGAGGTAAGTAAACACACAGCAGGTGTAACAAGCCCATACCAGTACATGGTGTGATTGCTACACGCACAAATCGCCAACATTGTTAACTGGTTGCTTTCCTGCGACTGTGGAAAAACTTCCCAGAAATCCATTGATGTATCCCCTATAGCACATGCTTTTGACATTGGTTCCTTAGACTTTAATACTTTCCTGTCCCATAGAACTATGTGTGACCTTCTGATGATTTGCCCCTTGATTTAGGCTGAAAAGTTTTTGCTATTTCACCTTGATTCTGCTATTTCCATGATTTAGCACACAGTGATGATACGCCCTATTTCAAACATAGCCTGTAGACCATTCCTTTAATTGGCATGTTTCTGCCATTGATGGGGTGAACATTGATATCCCTTATTATAAAATAATAAAAGCAAGGTCAAGATTGGGTAGCACATTGTGATTCTGATATGATATCGATGTTCAAGCACACAGTATGCAATCACACCTTCTGTTGTTCCATTCCTCTGAACACTGAACATGCCATGCATACATGCATGCATGTTAGAACTTTAATTTTGTTATTGAAAGAAAGACTAAAGAAAAATCTTTGCATTTCTGCCTACCAAGTGCTAATTATGTAAGTCCAACATACATGTAGGCTAGTCTAAGAAATCACAATTTTTCATTCACTCCACTTACAAATCGAATCACAAAAGACGGGTGACTGCTAGTGTATTTGGGACCATTTCATGGCAGGTATTTTTGTGTGACTTTTACCATATTTGACAATCAATACAGAATTATACATAATTCACTTACATGGTATTTCACTGAACCAGCTATTTCCTAGACCTGTTGTAGTTTTATACCAGAGGTTGGAATGTATGATGAAAATTTTTTGTTTCATATTTGGTTTATATATGTGTGTGTTGTCTTTTCAGGTATTTGGTTGGGGTTACAATGGCAATGGTCAGTTAGGTTTAGGCAATAATGTGAACCAGCCTAGTCCATGCAGAGTATCCAGTCTACAAGGAGTGGTAGTATCACAGGTAAATATCACTCACTGAATAATGAATAATGACTAATTACTATCTACTAGACAATTAGATTGCATTCCAATTAATACAAAGTGTCCCGTAAATGGGCGGTTACATAAGAATTTAGATAGAAAAATATTCAATTTTTAGTATTGAATGCAACATATTCTTGCATCACATACAGCCATTCATTATTATTAGACCAACTTGGTAAAAATAAATTAAATTGGACCAAACTCAGTGTAAAACTAATTGGTGAAATGTATGCGCACACATTGTCTGTGCATACAAGGGTCATTCAAAAAGTTCTACCTCCATCGTCACATCTCTGTTGTATGTTTCTCATATTTGTGGGGTTTGTTTTCCAGATTGTATGCGGTTATGCACATTCCATGGCACTATCAGATGAGGGCATATTATATGCATGGGGAGCTAATTCATATGGACAATTAGGAACAGGGAACAAAGCCAATTTAGTCACAGCTACAAGAGTAGGAACAGATATAGGAAGGTAAGTTATGTTGAGATTTACATGGGATGTGCTCTTTGGAAATATGAACTTTGTGTTTTTGGAAGATAATGGTGCAGTGGCTGATACAGGAGGTCCTTGGGTTATACCCTGGCTGATATAGGAGTTCCTTGGTTTATACCCTGGCTGATACAGGAGGTCCTTAGTTTATACCCTGGCTGATACTGACTGTCCTTGGTTTATACCCTGGCTGTCCTTGGTTTATACCCTGGCTGATACAGGAGGTCCTTTGTTTATACACTGGCTGATACAGGAGGTCCTTGGTTTATACGCTGGCTGATACAGGAGGTCCTTGGTTTATACCCTGGCTGAAACAGGAGGTCCTTGGTTTATACCCTGGCTGATACAAGCTGTCCTTGGTTTATACCCTGGCTGATACAGGCTGTCCTTGGTTTATACCCTGGCTGATACAGGCTGTCCTTGGTTTATACCCTGCCTGATAAAGGCTGTCCTTGGTTTATACCCTGGCTGATACAGGCTGTCCTTGGTTTATACCCTGACTGATACAGGCTGTCCTTGGTTTATACCCTGGCTGATACAAGCTGTCCATGGTTTATACCCTGCCTGATAAAGGCTGTCCTTGGTTTATACCCTGGCTGATACAGGCTGTCCTTGGTTTATACCCTGGCTGATACAGGCTGTCCTTGGTTTATACCCTGGCTGATACAGGCTGTCCTTGGTTTATACCCTGGCTGATACAGGCTGTCCTTGGTTTATACCCTGGCTGAAACAGGAGGTCCTTGGTTTATACCCTGGCTGATACTGGAGGTCCTTGGTTTATACCCTGGCTGATACAGGATGTCCTTGGTTTATACCCTGCCTGACACAGGCTGTCCTTGGTTTATACCCCGGCTGATACAGGCTGTCCTTGGTTTATACCCTGGCTGAAACAGGAGGTCCTTGGTTTATACCCTGGCTGGTACAGGCTGTCCTTGGTTTATACCCTGCCTGATACAGACTGTCCTTGGTTTATACCCTGGCTGATACCGGCTGTCCTTGGTTTATACCCTGGCTGATACAGGCTGTCCTTGGTTTATAACCTGGCTGAAACAGGAGGTCCTTGGTTTATACCCTGGCTGATACAGTAGGTCCTTGGTTTATACCCTGGCTGATACATGATGCCCTTGGTTTATACCCTGGCTGATACAGGCTGTCCTTGGTTTATACCCTGGCTGAAACAGGAGGTCCTTGGTTTATACCCTGGCTGAAACAGGAGGTCCTTGGTTTATACCCTGGCTGATACAGGAGGTCCTTGGTTTATACCCTGGCTGATACAGGAGGTCCTTGGTTTATACCCTGGCTGATACAGGATGTCCTTGGTTTATACCCTGGCTGATACAGGAGGTCCTTGGTTTATACCCTGGCTGATACAGGATGTCCTTGGTTTATACTCTGGCTGATACATGAGGTCCTTGGTTTATACCCTGGCTGATACAGGATATCCTTGGTTTATACCCTGGCTGATACAGGAGATCTTTGGTTTAGACCCTGGCTGATACAGGAGGTCCTTGGTTTATACCCTGGCTGATATAGGAGATCCTTGGTTTATAGTCTGGCTGATACATGAGGTCCTTGGTTTATACCCTGGCTGATACAGGAGGTCCTTGGTTTATACCCTGGCTGATACAGGATGTCCTTGGTTTATACTCTGGCTGATACAGGAGGTCCTTGGTTTATACCCTGGCTGATACAGGAGATCCTTGGTTTATACCCTGGCTGATACAGGAGATCTTTGGTTTACACCCTGGCTGATACAGGAGGTCCTTGGTTTATACCCTGGCTGATATAGGAGATCCTTGGTTTATACCCTGGCTGATACAGGAGGTCCTTGGTTTATACCCTGGCTGATACAGGAGGTCCTTGGTTTATACCCTGACTGATACAGGCTGTCCTTGGTTTATACCCTGGCTGATACAGGAGGTCCTTGGTTTATACCCTGGCTGATACAGGCTGTTCTTGGTTTATACCCTGTCTGATACAGGCTGTCCTTGGTTTATACCCTGGCTGATACAGGAGTTCTTTGGTTTATACCCTGGCAAAGCTTCCTTTCACTGGTAGGCTGCATATGGACTAGATTCAGCCTTCCATGTGGAGCATGTAGAATTTGGTTGATGAACCATACTGGAGCCAAGTTAGGAATTGAAAACTTCATTTCTGTGTATAGAGGGCAACAAGTGCTTTCATGATTTTGACACCCTAAAAGATATACCCATCAACTTTTATACCTTTTCCCAAACTTTGGTAAAACCTTAAGATTCCCATTCTTTTTCGACTAGTCATGCAATATTCAGCATGGGAACTGAAACAAAATTTGATAATGCTGATACAGACCAATAATAGGAACCACAGTTAGAAAAAGTGTTGATATAGTAATGCAACTGTTGTAAACTTAAGTAATTGATGAAACTAGTACACACAGGTGTTCATAAGCTGTTTTAATAAAGCAGATTCAAGTTCACTAACTTCTTTTTTTTTACAGATTTGTAGAAGTAGCAGCAACCCATTACACACATGTGTCAGCAGCCATGACACAGAACGGTCAAATCTATATGTGGGGCCAATGCAGGGGGCAGTCAGTTACAGCTCCATTACAGACCAAATTCACCTGCTTAGATGATGTATTTGCTTGCTTTGCTTCACCACCTGTTACGTGGAGACCACTCACATTTGGTAAGTTGAAATGCTTTCTCGTTAGCATCTTTACACCCAAGTACAGGTTGTCTCCAAAGAAAGTAGACATATATTTTTGCTTAGGCCTATAACTGAGGTAAATGTTAATCAATTTTTATTAGGTACAAATGTTATGAATGTTTGGTAAATATGATCCTCAAATGATGCAGGATAAAAATTTGATACACAAAATGCAAAGTATACTACTATGCTTATTTTGCAGATTCAGTTTAGTTGCCCTGTATAATTTGTGTAGCCTTCTGAAGGACTATCACTTTTGGGTCACAGCATTTCTGCATGCACATGTTTATGACATGAATTAGTCACATTAAATCATAGATATATTCTGTCTTAAAATTTGATATTAACAAACATATTAATTCAATCAATTCTTGTACTTACACAATATGATCTTTGAATGCTAGTCATTTTGATTTCTGATTGCAGAGAATTTTGTGGGGAGGAGAGCATTGGAAGATAGCCTAAGAGGAGCCTTTGATAATAAGGTAAGGATAAGATAATTATTATATGACATCAATCAAGATGATTATGTAGTTTTTATTGGTGTTAACAAAGACCGTCCCACCACCAGATTTTCCTCTGATCCTTTGTTGCTCTAAATCAGCTTTCTAAAACTGAGTGCCACAAGATGGGATTTTTCAGCGTATGGTGCCCATTTGGAACCAGCTACCTAGTATTATCAGATCCACAAATTCTGTAGCTTCATTTAAACAACAAGATTTTGAGTTTTACCAGTCCAAATTTGCTTGTACCTTTGATGATGGAGATGAGCATAATGTTAAAATCAAAATAATATGAAAGAACTGAAATTTATTCATGCAAGTAATATGTAAATAAAGTGATGTGGAAAAAGGACTCAGGTGACATGGTTGAGTTTCACAACTGCTTTTTTGTCAGTGTGTATCAAAATTTCTTTCACAAGTATCAAGTCATCTCAGCACATGTTATATCTGCTCGAACTACAAAATGTTACAAGTATGGTGCCAAATAAACTTGTCATTAGTTGCATAGCTCAGCAAAATGCTTGCATACTTCTTCCTCTTCACTCTTTTATTTTACTAAAAACAAAGTTCAAGAAATACATAGTTTCATATTTTGTATGTGTTTATATTGTGTACAGGATACAACAGATCTGAAGTTCATAGTAGAAGGCAAATCTATTCACATTCACAAAGCAGTCTTAAAGATAAGGTAAGATTTGAAATATTTGAGTGTTAAGTACAAAGCTGTTGCAGGCAAGATTTCAGTAGTAATATACAAGAACACTTTGAAATGCTGCATTTAAATTGTTATGTACACAACAATACTCTGTTGCCGTGCTCCTTCGTCAGGTTGTTTTTCACATCAAATGGAATTGTCACTTTATCCAATACCAAACACCATCTACAAATAGATCTATATATCGTAAATAGTGAGTAGGAGCTAAGCAGCTCTCCAAGTAAGGTCCAGGTGGGGCAAGGCAATTTGTAAAGGACAAGTTGGTAATTGTCTTGGGTTTTCATTGTAATGGATTTTGGAATTTCAAAATGGCACCAATGCAACTCTTCAAATTTGAGTTGGGTACTTGAGCCATATGTAACAAAAAACATGTTTGCTGCAGCTATATTTTGTTGCTAAAACTTTTTCATGTAATGTATATTGTGCAAGTAATTTCTTGAAGTTCAATATTATTATATATTTTATGTGGGTGTCCAGAAGAGGGTATGTCTTTGTGATGACAATAAAAGTAAGGTAATGATGTGTGGGTGGGTAGTTTAAAGGGTGTATGTGGAAAGGGTAATCGTGGGAGTTGTGTGGGGGTGTGTGCAAGTGTGGGTCTACTTTGCTTTAATTTGTCACAATTAGAAATTTTCGCTTGACAAAACCAGTAAGTTTTTACTTACTCTAATATTTCGTCCTACACGTCGGAGGACTTCTTCAGATGTGAAACATCTGATCCACTGTCCCGGGAAACTGACTTCCGGTTGTGATTGGTCTTGTATCCAGTCTTTAAAAGTGGGTCATATGTGACTTAGGAAATAAGTGCCTTCCTCTCTATTCATGGTCTTTGTCCCCCTCTTTCTGATCTCCATCGCTTCTCTTACTTCTCTGGATCTTCTGATATGCTCTTTGCCAAGTATCTTGGAGTCCTCCCAGTTGACAATATGATTTGCTCTAGCAACGTTATCAGATATGGCTGACTTTGTTTGTTCTTGCTCTGATGCCCCCCGCTTGATGTTCTGCAAGCCTAATCCCGAACAAACGAGAGGTTTCACCAACGTAACTGAGATCGCAATTTTGGCAGCCGATCTCATAAATACAATTGCCTGTCTTTAGTTTGTCTCTCTTGTCCTTTGGGTGCACCAAAATCTTTTTGAGGGTTTGATGGGGCTTCATTGCAGTGTCTACTTTGTGCTTTTTGAAAATTCTTTGAACTTGTTCAAAGATTCCATTGACATAAGGGAGCACTACCACCCCCTTGCTTTTGTCCTCATTCTTTTGATCTTTCTTTGCGCTAGGTTTCACAGTCGCTTTAGATTTTTGTTTCATTTTTTCTTTGACTTGGTCTACTGCCCATTTAGGATAGCTACAGTTTTTAAGGGCTCCACACACATGTTTTTCTTCATTTACTCTATCCGTTTCTTCCGTGACCACGCTGTACATACGGTCAAATAGAGTTCGGACAACACCCAAATTTGTCATATTTATGTATTGTATAATACATTATGTGTGTGTATGATGGGTGTGTGAAGTGCAGGAGAGGGTGTGTTATTGTGATGAGGATAAAAGTGTGAGTTTAGATGTGTGGTAAAAGGGCATGTGCGGAGAGGTCAATTGTGGGTGGGGCAAGGGTGTGTGCATGTGAGTGATGGTATGTGAAAGTACATATGTTGGCAGTGAAATTATTTTGGTGCTTTCTGTTTTAAATGTTTTTACTAATTGTAATATCTCATGTAAATTTTGGAACATACATAATTTAGTTGAAGACTGAGTAACTGATTTTGAGTTTGTATTGATGTGTTTTGTTTACAGATGTGAGCATTTTAGAAGCATGTTTCAAGCACACTGGGATGAAGATGGCAAAGAGTAAGTTAGCAAGAAACAAATTACTGACATTTTTTACAAATTACAATCATTAGCTTGTTATTGTTGAAAAGGATTCAATCATATTACACCTTTGTTCATCACCATTTTACAATGATGGGTCAGCATTGTCTGCAAGGTTTACTTCGCGAAGGCAACTTAGCTGCTTAAGCCGTTATTCATCACTGTTTAACAATGATGAGTCCGTATTGTCTGCATTGTTTACTTTACGAAGACAACTTAGCTGCACAAGCAAAGTAAACCTTGCAGACACGCTTGACGCGATTTGTTAAACAGAGATGAAAAGCAGTAAAACGTGATTGAATCCCTTTCAGCAACAAAACAAGCTGAAGATCGTAATTCATATGATTATTTCATGAGGAATGTCAGTTAGTCATTTGTAAAACATGATTGAATCCCTTTCAACAACAAATAAGCTAAAGATCGTAATTCATATGATTATTTCATGAGGAATGTCAGTTAGTCATTTGTAAAACATGATTTCATTTGTAAAACATGATTGAATCCCTTTCAACAACAAAACAAGCTAAATGTCATAATTCACATGATTATTTTATGATGAATGTCAGTTAGTCAATGAATTCTCTCTGTTGATATCAGCTATATAACTACAGAATAAAATGGCAATGTTTAGCCATTTGCTCCAATATATTTAATTCAGCATGTAAATGAGTATTCGCAAACAAGTTCCAGACATGACAAATTTTACACGCGCATGCGTAGAGCGTATGTACGATTCTGTTTACTTACGTTTTCGTATATGCTACTGTAAAACTGTGGAGTCATCCCCGATTAACAATTAATAACGTCGGTGCAAAGGAATAGGAAGAGTTTTTGAATAAGCAATTAAAACATTTATTTAATTCTTGTCGTATGAAGTGGGAGTTGTGGGATTTTATTAGCCCAAAATCAGTTTTGCCTATATTTGTGTACATAGAATTGTGTACATTAGAATTTCACTATTTTGCAAAGATATGCTCGCTTATGCAATCATAGCCACATTACACTGGTTATGTCTGTACTTAAGTTGGTATCACTGGATAAAGGAGACCCATAGCTATAAAATGGTACCAAATATAACAGTTTAATTATGATGTTTGCTATAGAAAAATACAACCCCCTGCCTTAAAAGTGGATTATCACTATTTGATAATTATTTTCCTTGTTTTCATTGCAGCACCATAGAGATCACTCAATTCCCATATACAGTATACCGAGCATTCCTACAATACCTGTACACAGACTCTGTAGATCTACCTCCTGAGGATGCTATAGGTAAGTCTAGTTTATGCTGAGTAAGCTAATAGTTTGGCATATGTGATGTGATCAAGCAAAATCAGTCAGAAGTCGGATATAATGATAGACAAACAAAGACAATAATTTCTTTTGTTGCATATTGTTTTGGAAACACTTTAACTGATCATATCTTTGGAACTAAATGTTCAATTTCATTGGGTTTTCTGCAAAATGTAGCTATGCAAATGCTGTATACAATCATGTAAAAAACTGGAAATTGAACATGCCCGACTTCAGAGTGATTTTGCTTGATCACACCACATATGAATATTTTTGAAGTTAAAGGCTTTGCTGTCAATGGGGTGGTGAATTTGTGGCTACAGATTTGGGGTGATAGTAAGTACTATAAACACTTTTGTTTTATATTATAATAATAATATGATAACAAGGTGACCAGTTAATCACAAGGCATGTGATATATGTTCTTTCTGTATAGTTTTGTGTCCTAGATTGATGTCAACGTTCAGTCTATAGTTCAAGTTCAGTCTATACAAGTTTCAACAAAATTAAAAGACTTGTGTGAAGTATTTTGAACATTGTATAATGACCTAACATAACCCCTAGATGGACTTTGACCTCACATCTGTTGACATCACAAATGTCATTTTATCTACGTCCCATTGAACATGTTGAAATACATCAAGAATGTTAGCTCTTGATCAGAGCCCTCACAGGTATCCATAGAGAGTTACACAGAAAATTCTAGGTGAATCAGCCCTAGCCTCAGTGACCAGAAAGTCTCTAGTCATGCTAGTATTATTGCTTGCCAAAGTAAGCACCCAACTCACTTATGTGCCAGTGGAGACGTGGCTCCTCAGACTAGTGTCAGAGGGGACATGTCATGAAATTTGGACTCAGTTTTTTAAATTTTATATTGAGTGGATAGTGGATAAATAAAGATTGGCTTTGGGGTAAAGCTTCAAGAATGTGGGAGCAATAACTAAAAGTTAAGCTTTTATTACCTAAATCAGCAATGACCTCACTTGACCCCTAAGGACCCTTTAATATTCCTGAATATATCCCACATTATATTGTCATCCAAATTCTGTACATGTGAAAGATTTTGGACTTATATAACATTTGCATCTGTTGACATCTCACATCCAAGTCCTGTTGGAAGTCATCAAAATGGGCATGAGAAAGAAGTTGAAGGTTAACAACCAGAAAATAATATTGTGGTGTCATCCCTGGTGGCATTGAACTGATCTTGCTTGCATAGCATGCCAAAACTGTCCCAATACTAATGTTATGTGGAACTGTGGAATCAACTCCCAATTTATGTCAGGAATTCCAAGTCTCTATATCAGTTCAAGAGTTCATTAAAATCTCATCTTTTCAACATATGACTGTGTATTTTTTGTTTCTTTGCATAAATTATGTGTAGTTTAAGTTGTAGTTTAAGATTATGTTCAGCGCATTGGGGTCATTTGACAGAATACACTTTATAACCATGTTCTTCATTCATTCATGATATGGCATGTTTGAAATGATGATTATTTATATTAGAAATTTAATTATTATTATATACTTTGTTTGTATTTCAATGAAATAAATGGTGCTATGGTGTCCTTCAACTTTTAATTTAGTTTCCACTTGCACTGGAACTCCAGTTCTGTCAACCTGTGTCATTATATCAGGTTAGCCTGAATATTAGTTATTTTCTTTTTTGACTGAATCACAAAACACAAACACTTTTTGATTCTGCTCATGTGAAACTTATTAGTAACATTTACATTTTACCAATTTCTCCTTGCAACTTCTATATTCATGAGGACATAAAGCAGATAGAAGTCAATATTTTTGGATGATTTGTATGCTTTATGTTCTCCTTGTGTTAATGTTATATATTAATTTGAGGACACAAAGCTGTGGAAAATTTAATCTGCATAGAACTATATAGAAAGCAATTAATCTCAATGATGCCCTGGGATAATTCAACCTTAAAATATATTAAAATCTAGGTCCATTGCTGTACACCCCTAAATGCAGGCATTGCTTAACACAGGGCCAAAATCATTTCAAAGATTTGTGTTCAAGGGCCAAATACACCTTGTTATGCTGTGTTCACTGTATGTTTCAGGGCTGTTCAGGGGCCAACCACAATTAATCATCAGGCCAGATCTAGCCCATGGGCCACCTATTGAAAAACCCTAGCTTAACTCTCTTCTTTAAATGCTGTTTACTATCTGCTCATGAACCACAGACATCTTTAGTTCCTGTGTGTTCGCATTTACCTGATATATCTTATCTGTGTGTCTTTGTTTGCTGGTATTTGCAAAAGTGCACCCCACACCCACACTCTCTTCCTCTTTGAACCATATATGTAAGGCCCGGCAAAAAACGCGATCTCGCTTTTCACGCTGTGATTCTCGCTATTAACCAATTATCTCGCTTTTTTAAAAAGTTTCCAAGCAGTGCACTTACTATAAAAATGTTGCTTTATGCCATAAAAGTTCGCCAAATTCCATTAAAATGCAGTTCCAACTTCGCCAAAGTGCAGAATTCAACAGCATTGCAAGCACAAGGTCGAGTGAAAAAGCCATCCTTTACTCAATAAAAACTGACATGAACCACGGACATCTAATCACATCTTTAGTTCATGCGTGTTCACAGACTCAGTACACCGGTCGATCTTACCGTTTCCGATGTTGATTAAGATACTTCTTGCATCGATCCCGAGATGCGGAAAAAACCAATAGTCATTTTGTCCCACATAAATGAATAAATAACAAAAAACCCGATCCCCCGAGTGGACTCACCCATTCGGTGACGTCACACACGATAATCATCCTTATCCTCCTTGGTTTCTAGATGAGATAGGCGTGTGGATTTTTCTTTACCAACGCTAAGTATCATTACGAACCAAAGGGCCGAGATATACAGTTTGTTTGTTACACCTGAGGTAAAACCAACCAGTATAATGCGCTAGGGAGATAGTTTTGACGACATTTTTCGGCTAGAAAAGTGACAAAACGATCCAAAACTTAGCTTGTATGAGTGTTTCCGTCAGTATCACGGAACATTACGCGTTTCAAAATGCCGCCCTTAGGACGCCATTTTATTTTTGTTCTCACGTAAAACAACTATAGCAGACTAGTAAGTTACAATAGATGTTTGTACAGTACTGTGTATACATGTATGGTGAGTGATTTTCGCTATGTTTATGGTGTGCTCTATCGTTATATCTTTCAGTACGCGTCTGATGACGAGTTACTGCTAAGAGTTCGGTGGGTTTCCGAAGGGACCAGCCTGACAAATCTATACCCAAAAGGTTTTCAGTTTTTCATCCCTTTGTTTATATATATTTTTATATCATACCACTACATCAGCGTCAGCCACTGTGCGTGTGGGTCTGTTTATTGGGCTTGAGCTTGTGTTCGGGGGTAGTGCTATACGCTCCCGATTACTACAATGTCCAGGCCTTGTCAATCATGCCCTTCCCTTGTGGCAGAGTGGGACCCGCATCCACTCTGCTACACCCACAGGGATTGCTCTAAATCAAATAAGTGTGCTTCCTTTTGCATAGGCTTATCGGACATCCACTTGACGATTTAGAAAGTAGCGCTTCGTTTGGGTCTTGACACAGACAGAAGGCGTAAGACTAAGAAACAGAAGCCTACAGGTAAGATTGATATGGTAGGTACTAGCGCGGCCGGCAAGGGCCAAGCTAAGGTAACCTCTGGGGCTCCGGTCCCGGGCAAGCAGGCGGACCCTCCGGGGACTGCTAGCGAGCCCGAAGGCCTAGCAGCCAGCGAAAGCACTGACTTAACGTCTAAGCTAGTAGCAGGCAGCAGGGCGGTACTTGCCCTAACAGGCGAGTACCAGTCTACCAGTGAGATCTCTAGCGAGGTTCTTGCAGGTGGACACCCGTCTATTGCTGGCGAACGAAGCGGGTCTAGCACCAGCGAAGTAGCGGCGACGGACAGTATGCCAAGGGTACCCGGGCTTGCCTGGGTTGAATCCTAGCATACAGCGTGCAGCGGACTTGCCTCGGCCGGTCTGTAGCACGCAGCGTGCCAGTGGCCCCCCGGGTTGCCTGGGTTGCTCCACGGCACGCAGCACGCTTTTCGATCCCCGCAAGGGTCGAATGAAAACGCGTGCATGGGTTTAGCAGAGACGATACCGGGGCTAACGCCGGGTGTAGTCTTAGCAGAACCAACTGGGGTTGTCACTGCGGCAGCGTTCCATGGTGGGACCGCCGAGTGATTCCCTGGGCCTGGGAATGGCTGCCGGCTGTCCTCCGGGACTGGCTAGCGGCTATACGGGGTTGGGCTCGCAGTCTCTCACGGGACAGCGACCCAAGTGCAAACAGTGGCAGCTACCGAGGCGAGCTACGGCTTGACTTCAGTGGTAGCCACTATGCACGCGCCCATAGCTGCCGTGAGTGGTCCGCCACACACAGCGACCTTGGGCGAGGCTCAAGAGGTTAGGGTAGGTAGTTTGAACAGCCTGGCTGATCAACAACCCACTTATGTCCTCGAGAGCCAGCAGAGCATGGGTGATCCATTACAGTCAATGGGTCAATTACCCTCTTATGATCGATCACTATCTATTCAGCGGAGCATGGCTCCATTGATTGATACTGCCTATTCAGGTAGCGAGGTGACTGATCGAGGGTATACACGCTCAGCTACCCGTGATACTAGGCAAGCTCCTTTTAGCCAAGGGACAGCCAGTATAGCGGGGTACCCATACACACGGCTTGATCCTCTAGCGGGGAACGCTGTGAGGCATGGGTACACTGGTACGCAGCCGGGAGCCCTACCGGGCACCTACGCTACAACCACGCAGGTACCGCAGTACTGCGTCCTGGTTACCACAGTCTCTGTGGCAACAGGGGAGGCGGTACTGGTACCGTTCCATGGGGTTTCCCTGGTGGCGGATCCTTTCAGGGTCAGCTACCAACAGGGTATGCCCGTGGTATCCGCCGCAGGGTGGTTTCTTCCACGGTCTAGCACCGTGGCAAGTGCCGCCTAGCGTTGGGCAAGCAGTACCACCAGTTGTTACCCAACCCGGCGGCGAGTGGCTAACCCTGATACAGCTCAGGGTAGGCCGCACACTGCTATGGCTAGGGCGACAGCAGCGAGAGCGTCGGCGGATCCCGGGTGCTATAGCTAGCATCTCGGGGTCTAGCGGGAGTACTCCCTCTTCTGCTGGTGTTCAGTTGGCTAGCCACACGGTGGCGACACCTCCCTGTCCACCTTCAGATGCCCGTCGTCAGATCTCTTCCTCATCAGAGAGTGAGTCAGAGTCTGAAGGCGAGGGAAAGGAGTCGGAAGATGAAACCAGTAGCGACTCACAGTCTGATGAGACTGCGCAGCTAGCTTCAGGTATCCTTCCCCGCTTCCCGTGAGGAACTTCGCTAGCAATGGTCTGCCTGCGGACACCGCTGAGGTGATGAGCCGTGTGGCCCAAGGTTTGGGCCTGGCTTTCTCTCAGGAGGAGTCCGTTCAGGAGGACCAGGGCATCTTTTCAGTAGGATGCCCAGCTAGCTGGCGTCCACACAAGGGTCGCCCGCACTTGCATTCCCGGCGGACCTCAAGGGTAGGTTTCGTAGGGCTGTCAGGCTCGCTGGAGCTTGACGCCGCTGCGTGCTTGCACGCTTCCACTGCGTGTTTCGCAGGAGGACTCTGAAACCTACCTCAGGGTCCCTGACATGGATCCAGAGCGTTGCCAGCGCCTGCCGCTAGCGGCCAAGGCGCACGGGTCGTTCTCCCCCCAGTGGGAGGAGGAGCTAAAGCTCATCGATAAGCGAGCACGCTCGCTTATCAGAGTCTCTAGCGTCGCTACCACGCTTGCCGAACACCTCGGTAGGAAGGTAGCGAACGACCACGGGCAACGTCGGAACTCTTCCGCATGAGGTTAATCTGTTAGCGGTGCTAACAGCTAACCTCAACGAGAGTTCTATGGGCCTAGCCCATAGGATGTCATCTCGCCGCCGGAGAATGCCTGTCTGTCCCTCCAGTCAACTTACGGCTCCGACTTTGCTGAAGCAATGAAGAAGTCAGACTCGGTGGGACAGGGGCTACTCTTTGGACAGGCCTTTTGCGCCACGGTGGAGGACCGGGCAAAGAAGGCCACCAATGAGAGCACTCTGAAGAAGTCAGAGGCTGCCCTGACCAAGGGAAGGGCAGTAAAAGCGTAAGAAGAAGCACAAGAAGAAGAAGTCTTCTAAGCGTTCTTCAGCGCCAGCTCCGGCTTCAGCAGGGGACGCGCACCACAGACTACACCGAGCCGAGGCTACTCCAGCACCTCCCAAAAAATCTGGGAAGCGCAAGAGTAGTGCTGGATCATATGGCAAGCCCCTAAGAAGAGCCGTTCTTCTAAGGGTGGCAAACCAGATCGGTCCTGAGGCACGGCGGTCGACAGTCCATGCCGGCAGGCCTTGGACTTCCACAGGGATTCCCCTGTGGGCGGCCGCTGTGCATTACGCCCAGAGATGGCATGCCATCTCACCGGGCGCCTGGGTATTGTCAGTGGTCAGTGGGGGTTACAGGCTGGAATTTATCAGCCTTCCCTCGTGCGCATGCCCAATTCAGCGGTACACTGTAGTGCCGCCAGACGGCCCCCAGCGCCGGGCACTACTGTCAGAGGTCACTCAGCTTCTCACGAAGCAAGCGATTGTCCCGGTCTACCCCCTTTCACCAAGGGGTTTTGGAGCACTTTTTCTGGCTCCAAAGAAGACCGGCGACTGAGGCCCATTCTGAACCTCAAGCCGTTGAGCGAGTTCATCAGGCCCAAGAGGTTCAGAATGGAGACTCTCGCCGGTGCTAGCCTGCCCCATCAAGGGTATGTGGGCGGCATCGCTAGATCTCTCGGACGCATATCTGCATGTTCCGATCGCACCTCAAGATCAGAGGTTTCTACGCTTCAAGGTACAGGGTCAAACTTACCAGTTTCGATGCCTGCCATTCGGCTTGTCCACCTCCCCAGAGTGTTTACACTCCTGGTCAGGCGGTGGCAGCGTACCTGAAGCGCAGGGGAGTCAACATGTGTTGCTACCTGGACGATTGGTTCATTTACGGACGCACCCCACTGGAGACACAGTGTCTCGTGGAGTTAGTAGTCCGTACGGTGCGGGACCTGGGATTTCTGATCAACGTCAAGAAATCCAATACTTGGTACCGACGCAGACACCACTATTCTTAGGGGCCCAGATCAACCTCAAGGAGGGATCGCGGCGCCCTCACCCGAGAGGGTGACGAACATGGCGAGGTGTGCCCGACTCTTGGCCGAGTCAGAGGGAGCACCCGCTGTGGCATGGATGAAGGTTTTGGGCATTATGGCCAGTAGGGTAGACCTCGTAACGTACTGCAGCTTTCACATGAGGCCTATACAACTACACCTTCTAGCCTTTTACAGGCCCAGTCGTCACCCAATATCCCTCGCGGTTCGATGTCGGAGATCGCGCGAGAGAACTCTGGTGGTGGACCCATCAGCCCAATTTGACTCAAGGTGTCAGGTTCCCTGCACCAGCGGTGCGTCACGTAGTGACGACCGACGCGTCAAAGCTGGGCTGGGGGGGCCACATCCACGGGGACTCAGTCTCGGGCCTATGGTCCACGGGGTTCCATATCAACCTTCTCGAACTTTGGGCAGTGGAGAGAACTCTCCAGCATTTCGAGAAGGTGATCGTGGATCTCATATCGTTGTCCAAGCGGACAACACAACCGTGGTGGCCTACCTCAACAGACAAGGGGCACCAGGTCACCACGGTTGTGCCTGCACGCTCTACGCCTGATAGGGTGGTGCAAGGCCAGGCAGATTACGTTGAGAGCGATGCACATAGCGGGAGTCACCAACATCCTCGCGGACGATCTGTCACGAGGAAAGGTGTCGGGACCTACAGAATGGTCCCTTGCTCGCAGGTCGCCCAGACGATCTTCGAGGTGATGTACCACCCCTCGATAGATTTGTTCGCATCTCATCGCAATCATCAGCTGCCGGTGTACTGCTCGAGGGTCGCAGACCCACAGGCATTCGCCGTGGACGCTCTGTCCGTAGACTGGGGAGGAATGACTGCTTACGCTTTCCCCCCGATCTCACTGCTCGCAAGGGTGGTGACCAAGATCGGGAGGGAGGATTGCAACGTCATTCTGATAGCACCGTTCTGGCGAAACACCTGTGGTTTCGACCGATGGTGGATCTACTAGCGGCACAGCCGCGAGTACTCGAGTTACCAAATCTACGCCCGGATGCCGGAGGAGAGGTACCAAGTCTACCACTAGAGCACCTGCAGTTAGCTGCATGGCCCTTATCAGGGAGCGTGCGGCGGAGGGAGGCTTTTCATCAGAAGCTGCTTCTCTCATCGCCGGGGTAGACGAGTCTACCCTCCGTGCGTATAGTCAGCGTTTGGCTCCCTACTACGCATGGTGCGATGAGAGAAATACATCTCCCACTAGAGCCCCTGTGCCTCTAGTGGCAGATTTTCTGACAGAAAAGTTCAGGTCAGGACTTCAGCAGGCAACGATAGCCAACTATAAGTCAGCCATTCTCTCGATTCATCGGGGATTTGAAGACGGGTCGACTATCAATTCAGATGGGTCCCTAAGTCTTCTTCTCGACGGTATGTTCAACGAGCCGCCGAAAGGAAGGTGGTCCTCCATGGGACCTCAACACAGTCTTGGAGTATATTAAGGGTCCCCTTTTGAGCCCCTGTCAAAAGCGACCCTTAAATACGTCACTCTTACGGCGGCCTTTCTTCTGGCGTTGGCTTCGGGACGGCGCTGCTCAGAGTTGCACGCAGTCTCGAAGTCAGCCTCCGTATTTACTAACAACGGAGCGACGCTGTTTCTTCGCCCGGAATTTCCTTGCAAAAAATGAGCGAAGTACATTCCGACACTCGCCCTCTTCCTACCCAGTATTGGGCAGGGTTCGTCAATAGTCGAAGACAGGTTGTGGTGCCCGGTGAGGGCGCTACAGCACTACCTTGGCGAACACAAACCTTAAGAGGGGCTCATGACCGCTTATTTATCACTCACGCAGAACCGCACGGTCCAGCCGCTAAACAGACTCTGGCACGGTGGCTGGTCCAGGTGTTAGTGGACTGGGGCGGCAAAAGACGCCGCCCAAGGCCCACTCAACCAGATCTATCTCATCTTCGTGGGCCTACCATAGGGGGGTCCCCATTGAAGAGATTTGTCAGGCTGTGTCTTGGAAGAACCCGTCGTCCTTTTCCACGGTTTACTACAAAAACGTAAACCAACGACCAGGCGATAAGTTCTCCAGGGCTATTCTGCGGAGATAATATGGTGGTTGGGTATCAGGTGTTTTCGCGGACAATCAGAATTCCAACATGGTAAGAACCAGTGTTTCTATTCTTAACCACTGCACTTTCAGTTCAGGGTTTTGTCTGTTCACGTAGTCTTTCTGTTTCCGGCCGTGAGGGGGGGGAAATAGTTTGACCTCGCGATTACCATGCTACCCACTCTCCCGATCCTTATCAGATGCTGGCCAATCTTGTACCTCCATCCGTCGGTTACTTGCTAGATCGATCTTTCAGATGTTGATGCAAGAAGTATCTTAATCAACATCGGAAGCGGTAAGATCGACCGGTGTACTGAGTCTAGTCCCAAACAAAATGTTTGGTAGACTCATAACCGTGCGATCTTACCTTTCCGATGTTGATTATCCCGACCCGGCCGCCCCTACAAGTTTGGCGAGTAGGGGCTGCCCAAGTCGGATAAGGGATGATTATCGTGTGTGACGTCACCGAATGGGTGAGTCCACTCGGGGATCGGGGGTTTTGTTATTTATTCATTTATGTGGGACAAAATGACTATTGGTTTTTTCCGCATCTCGGGATCGATGCAAGAAGTATCTTAATCAACATCGGAAAGGTAAGATCGCACCGGTTATGAGTCTACCAAACATTTTTGTTTGGGACTATTTACCTGATATTTCTTATCTGTGTCTTTGTTTGCTGGTATTTGCAAAAGTGCACCCCACACCCACACTCTCTTCCTCTTTGAACCATATATGTTAGTTATTTGATTGGTGAGATAATACCACATGACCATTTATCATTTTAGCATCGCAATGATAACATCATCCCTGTTGATGCTACATATTATCACTATCATCTACTTGATAATAGTACAGCATATAATTAGCAGAGTGATTGTGCATACATGGTTTATAATGTTGCTTGCTTTCATGCGGCATGTAGTTCTGATCTTTTGATTTCAGTGAAATAGCCCTTCAAAACATTTTTTGTCACTTCCATATGGTAAAGGTGTTTCAGGTTCGTACTCAGGATGCTTATGTATTAATATTAGGGTGATATGTACAGAGTGCACATGTTGAGGTCAAAGGTCACTTCAGGTCATTTGGTCTTATGCATTTTGCCAAATTTTGTTTATGTATCTTATGTGTTTTCTTGTATAGTGTACAGATTGTGACCATATATAGGATGGCTTAAATCTATAGGCAAAATTATAATGTATATATTGCTTCAGACCTTTATAAGGCCAGTTGCTTCTGCTATATATACACCAGGCACAAAAAGAAACTCGTCAGTTATATTCATCCTTGCTGTTCAATAACTTGATAATTTTGGATTATTCTGAAATAAACATTTTGTTAATTGGATTTTGCTTTCTCATTTGACACCCTGTTCAGTGAAAAACGAACAAGAATTGACCAAGATATGCGCCTCCAAAGCCTCAAACCCCAAAATCAAAAGTTGCATTTTCAACGATTTTCGCATCGTTGTATTGCACACAAGCACCACGGGCCAATCAATAAAGCACACAGTGTAACAGGCACAATTGAATCGTTAAAATTGCAACTTTTCATTTTGGGGTTTGAGAGTTTGGCGGCGCATATCTTGGTCAATTCTTGCTCAATGTTCACGAACAGGGTGTCAAATGAGAAAGAAAAGTCCAATTAACAAAATGTATTTTCAGAATAATCCAAAATTATCATGTTATTGAACAGCAAGGATGAATATAACTGACGAGTTTCTTTTTGTGCCTGGTGTACATGAAGTAAGAATTCAATTAAGATATTCAGAAATATACACCACATAATTATGCCTTAAGTTGCACAATCAATCTAAAATAAATTTAAAATATTTAGATGCAAGAAATGTGGCAATCTACACTGAAAAATATTTTCATGTTATTTGATTATCTACTTATTTCTGTATTTATTTATTGTTTTGTTTTATTGTTTGTACACCCTATCAGCAACTAATACTGTAAAACATGATTCAACCAACTGTGAATTTATCACAGTGTAAAGATAAAATCAGATACTAGCTGTTTACATTCATTACATTGTATAAATATACATTTGGAATTGCAATATGAATTGTTCCATTTAACAAGACGATGGTAAGATTGTACTAACATGATCTAAGCAGTTAATATCAGAAACAATGATGCGATGTACAATGGCTGCCTTATGTATTTTTATCTTAATATTGTTATTTTATGTAAAGGAGTACCTTTTGTAATGGCTAATTAGGGAGGGGTACCCAATACAGTGAATATGTGACAAAAAAAATCTTGTTTTATGAGCAGATGGAGTTTTCAAGTAAGGTCGGTCGGTCCGGAGTTTTTTTTAAATTTTTTTCGCCTGGAGGCTAAAATAACCCTAACATATCACTTAAAGCTTGATAATTCGGCAAAAATGTGCTGATTTGTTTGCAAACATATTTTGAAAATGTTCTGAATTTTTTTTTTTTAACTTTTTGTCAAAATCAATCAATTTTAGCCCAAAAGTGGCAGATTTTACATGATTTTAGTAAGTAAAAACTTTTTTTCCCCCAAAACGCAAAATCTGGGTCGGTCAGGCTCTTAAAACGGTTTGGATATTTCATCGCTTAAAAGGATTATGCACACTAAAATATGAAATAAAACTAATTTTAACAACAAAATAGTTACAAAAGAAACACAAAGCAGCACATGGCACACATTTCATTTTACATGAGAACTTATTTATTCATGTATACTGTCACTCTTCTCTT
Organism: Amphiura filiformis; assembly: GCF_039555335.1. Taxonomy (NCBI): domain Eukaryota; kingdom Metazoa; phylum Echinodermata; class Ophiuroidea; order Amphilepidida; family Amphiuridae; genus Amphiura; species Amphiura filiformis. The sequence continues at coordinate 73,829,176 of NC_092633.1, forward strand.
GTCATACACTAAAAATACACCCCTGGAAATGCACAAGAAACCCCTAAAGCCCTTTCAATTTCCCCATGATTATTTCCATGTACTGTATATCATTTTACTCTTGCCGTCAATGATGGGTTTTCCTGGAAAGTAAGTAAGATAACTAAGCAGCAGTTAACTTCAATTACTCTCAAATTCTCTATGCCCTGGGTAATATTCCAAATCACTTCATTTTTGCTGTAACTTCCTATTGTAAGCATTCAAAAAGCTTGCCATGTCATTAAAAAATACCTCAGACTCCTTGAGAACTTCTGAATAAAACGCAGAGTGAATAAATCACATAAAAACACTATCTATGTATCTTAAATTTCATCAGATGCGAAGAATATGTGATTGATATGGAGGTGATGATTAAGAGGAAATGGTTAGTGGTCTGCATTGCAATGGTGTACGTGCCTGCTACTTAATACTCAGGCAGTACAAGATTGTTTTCTACTTGAAGTTTTTCACCCGCTGCAAGTCAACATCAGTAAGAGGGTCATTATATACCTAGAATTTGTTATCCACGCACATAAGACATATCTGTGCACTACGTTAGTGGCCTTAGGTCAATACTTATTCATACAACACAGGGTAAAGGTCTTACTTATTCCCAATACCAGAAAAATGCAGCACTTTTTGTGTGTGTGTGTGATTAAAAAAATATTATTTTCTTTTGACAAATGAAATTGCTAAATCCTAATCCTTTGGTTAATTAAAATTAATTAATTAATTTTAATAGTTCTACAATTTGAGGGAAAATGGGCCCAAAATATGCAATTTTGCATGTTTTTTAGCCATTAAGACCCCCGCATAACTCTGAAAACCCTCTGAGCCCCCACAGGAAAAGATCCTGGATACGCCGGTGCTATAGGCAATGAATTTGCTTACAATATTAATATTTTATGTTAATTTTGATAAATGAATATTAAAGCGATTAGAAAATGTGTTTCCCAAAAATTGGAATGCGAACCTGAAATTAGTCTTTGAGCTTGATTGTCACAGCATGAAAAAACCACCCTAATGCGATAGTGTAATAAAAGGACGTATCACTACTATCAGAAAGCCCATATTAAGTACCGCTACAGACTTTTCAATGGATGTAGAATATTCAATGTAACATGTATTCATTATTTAATCTACAATATATTCCTATTCTATTTCCAGTAATGTAAAGTTTAACTTTTTATAAACAAATGTTTGATGACATCAACATAAAAATCAATATTATATTTCCACCAGACATTCGACATAGCATAAACACTTTTGGAATAAATAAATAAATGAAGATTAAAGATAGATATAAGATCGATTAAATAAATGAAGACATGTTACATTGAATATTCTATGTTGAATACTTGGAGTCTGTATGGCCCTTAACAGGCAATGAGAATAATACCCAAGAGTATAGTGAAGCCAATTAGGATCATTGATTGATAGATGGCTTTGTAACTAGCCTATCTTGTGTCTTCAGACATACGATGCTTATAGTTCCAGTAAAGTGGAGCAATTCAATTTATCATCACTGCATATCATTACTTGGGGAAGTTGTTTCAGTTGTAGTGGAGGTGTTTCTGTGATGGCTATAATGCTTGTGCAATGTTGTCAGGCAATAATGCTGAGCATATTCAGCAGTGTCATTAGAAATGAGGGTGAACTCAAGGTGAATGTATCATTATGATGCTAAGATCTTTTTCCTTTGTGATTTAAAATGTCAAATTTACTTATAATATTATGAACTTTTGTCAGTTGCTTTCACTTTATCCAATTTTTTTCCATGAAAATAAGAAGATGAAATTGTTATGGAAATAATATTTTCAGAATGCCCAGGGTTAGAATTTTGTCATGCAATGTGAGAATCAAATCTTAATTCTTGCAATAGAATTTTGCTTGCATCAGTTGCTTCCTTTTTGAGTAATGCTCAACCAGAACTGTGATATTTGCAGGTATCATTCATCCATTCTAAGTGATGCTCAATCTGAGCTTTTCATAGTACCCATCCATCAAGACAAGATTGTCACATTAACTGATGGACTATAGACCATTCCTATAATTGACACCTTCCTGCTGCTGGTGGGTGAACACCATTATCACCAATATCACTTACTATACTGTATTCTTAGTCAGTGGGAGTGGGCTAGTTCGTAGACACATAATCTGATTGGACAATCGCATGATTTTGGGTGCCGTATATCAGGCTGTAGACGACCTCACATCATCATGAGCATTGATAACGCGTAACACGATTGTAGAGGTACGCGTATGTATCACGTTTTATGCGTAGACTAGTGTGGGATACGCAAATGCGCCAGCAGTACAATATGTGAACTTTGTGAAGTTGTAAACAAGTTTCGTTCATTTTATAATAAGGGGGTTTTTCTTATGGTAACTTTGTTTTAGCTTTTAAAAAATATAATTTACAGTTATTAAAGTAATATTTAACTGACTAAGAATGAGAATAAACAATTGAAATTTTTGTTTTCACTATCCTCTACCTATGATAGTCGTCTATCACACGGTAGAGGATAGTAAAAACAAAAATTACTATCGTTTATTCTCTAAATGAAAGCAAGGTCATGTTCTGCTACCAAAAGTAATCACGAAAGCAGGCGGTCGTGAAAGCAGGCGAGACTCGTAGTTTGAGAACTGCCTTGTTGAGTTACTTGAACTTAATTTCCTTAAAACGTCCGCGACAGGTAAACATTTTTGGGGAAAAATTATGTTGAAGTTTATTTCTACATACCATTGATTGAATTATTTATTTTTCCAGACTTCTTTTCTTGTTGTCTTTGAGAGCATTTGGTAATTGGTTGTTTTGAAATTTGAGGATGGCCTTGAGGCCATCTCCTCCATAATTTATTTACTTTTTTTATGTTTTTTTGATGGAAATAATAAAGTTCAAGTTCACAAATTCCATCAGGTATTTATTTCTAAAAGGTCACCATAATTGATTATCTTCAACAAAATAATGTTTAAAGATGATGAGATAACAATATTTGCCAGGCCAAGGACTGCTGTGGGATACTTAAAGCGGATGTGTGCTTGCACAAAGTGGACTGCAAAGTGCAGTGATATTTTCTTGAATATCATGCACTTTTTTAGTACAACTGAAGGAAATATTGTTCTTTCTCTAAAAGGTAAAAGTTTATTTAATCTTCGTTTATCAGAATCAAATTTGCAATTTTGTAAACAGGATGAGATTGCAGCTACATGTTGCCAGATCACACTCCAGATTTATCTTTGAAGGAGTGAGTTGTATAGTGGCTACATGTATGCTTGCAAACTGCAATGACATTTTCTTTGGAAAACTTTTTTAATTCAGATTTTTGCTAATATGAAGTAAAAATAAGCTGTCATAGTGGCTAACATAGGGCTAATATAAAGTAAGAATAATTTAGAGAAATTTTAAAAAGGCGTCAATTTAGAACTGTTTCCGATAACAAATTACACAACTTTTATTAGAACCATAACTATTTATTACAACACTGTACTGCGAATTATATTTGTATTATATATAAATATAAACACAGATTTAAAAAATATTAAACTACACAGTGTTTCACGCAATGGCGATCTTCAGGTGAATGAATGAAAACACAATGAATAAACGAAAACACGATGAGGACCTCATCGTGTTTTCAGGTGAATGAATTGTGTTTTCCTCATCGTTTTTTCATTCATTCCCCTGAAGATCACCATTGTGTGAAACACTGTGTAAGTGAAATGTTATAAAATCTGTGTTTAAATTTAAAATAGCTCTACCATTTATTGGTATCGAGCACTGTATAGCTGTCTCTGAGTGATACATCTATCATTTTAAGTTCATTTTATCATCAACACTGATAAAATTTTAATCAAAAGTACATAAATAAAGAAAGGCACACAGAAATTCAGATGCGAGTAATACAATTACATTACAAATACAATAGGATTGTATATACACATGTTGACCATAGACATAGACACATTACTTTTGCACATCTCAAATCTTAAACATTTTCTTTCTTTAAATAATTGTACACAACCGAGAACACGATTTTTCATTAAGCCAAGAAAATACAATTGGTTGGTTATTCTCTACACCATTTTGAGGCATGCAGGATCAGGGCAAGCAGGTGCATTTTGTTCCTTTTGCTACATGTTCAAGTGGATTATTTGGCAAGATGTCACTGTTTAGTTTGGTTTTGGAATTAAGAAATAAAGGGTGATGCATTATCCTTGACACCCAAATAATGTGTTCGAGGCAGTAAAAACGTAAATAATGGGTGAGGCGCAGCCGAACCCATTATGTAAACATTTTTACTGCCGAGGACACATTATTTGCATGTAAACGATAATGCTGCATCCTCTATTTCTATTCTATTACCACAAAATAGTGCGATTTAAAGAGAAAATATTACTTTTTTGCCCAAATATTTTAAATTGGTTACTTCAAGGTGGAGCGCGTATGCGTAACCAAAGCGTAAATAACAGAAGTATTGCGGAAATATTGAATGCGTAACCAAGCGTAATGCTTTGCGTAGAATGTGTAACAGCGCTTATACTGCATCACACTACTGTGCGCTTTTATGCGAAAAGAACATAAAGTTCATTGGCCTGGCCACTTAATTGGTATTGGGGAAGGTCTATGTGATGGGTTTTAGCAAATCACATTGTGCGATTTTGAATAATGGGTCGTAGAGGTAATAGAATGCAGTTTATAGGTCCCTCAGTTTCGCCTGTCGTAACCATGTTAGCCGTAAGACATAAGCAAAGACAATACTTGCATCTACAAAATATTGAAAAGTCACTGCATACAGTATATCAAAGCATTTTAAAGTTTGAGAACCATCTCAAACGGTTAGTATCAGAATGATCAATGCATTGATGTACCTATTTTGCTACATCTAGCCGAATGGAAATAATGATTTACATGCCATGTCAATTTACACCATATTGCATTACAAATAAGTGTTATTACTTTATTTTACGTCTTTACAAATTATGAATTCTTTCTGAGTATTTTTGTTATAATCTTTATAATATTTTCACAGCATGTTAAATTTTGCAATCACATCGACGGACCATAGGTCTTCAACAGACGAAAGTGCATAGGCATGACAAACTTGCAACTGGTAACATCACACCATTTTGTGTCAATAATTTGGTGTTGCATTAACTAATGTTGCCTATGTCAAAAGTGATTCTAGTTAGAATAATTATTATCTGTCATAGGACCAAAATACTACCCATGTTAACATTTACAACATCATAGATATCAGTAATATATGGTAACAAACTGCATTGTCAAATACCTCTGCCGTTTCAGAGTTTAAAGATATGACACAAATTTGTGCAACAGTATAGTGTTTTTGATGAAAGCTAGCTTAAATATTCCAATACAAAATATTGGTCTTACAATAATACTTGTTCGTATGCTTGGATCTGTCATTTATTTGCTCAAACTCCATAATGGCACCGGTATTAATTTAGCTTTCATCAGAAGCACTCTATATGCTTGTTGACAAGGTTTTACGGTATGTCATGAAAAGGTCAAAACTGAACAAAATATATATGGAACAAGTAAACATTTTACATGTTTTAAGCACACTGTGTTTGATCTTACTTGAGGTTAAAAGTGTATGAAAATATACATTTTATGATAACTTAATTAATACAATAATTAAACAGTACACAGTGTCACATTACTATCCATAGAATCTATAATTATTATATACAATACATATTTTTTCACAAAATATACAAGAGCAGGTACATACAGGTAAGTTACTTATATTGAATAAATGTAACATACGTTTAACACATACAAGAAAAGTATCGAAAATTCGGGGGGGGTGGGGGCTGAAATTGAGTGCCATTAGTGGCTGGAATGTGGCTGCCGCATTTGTGAAATGGCATAGTGCTCCATACGTTGCTGGAAAGTAGCTGGCACATTTGTGAGTCCAAATGGCATGATGCATCATCTTGTTACATGAATAAATGAATGGATGGATGTGGAAGATATGAATAAAATTGGGAGGAAAATCGATTTATCAATTTTTATCGATATTGAGTGGCCAATATATCAAATTTATTTTTAATTGTGACATTGACGGTCCTTACCTTAGACTATGACCACTTCCATTTTCTTAGAGCGACAGGTCTTCTTTTGCGGAGGCTTGCATACAATGTCTGCTATGGTATAGAGGTATGGATTGATCGCAGAATTAATAGGGAGGACAAATGTCACAGACCATGCGAACACCGACGGTGGAAGAGTGAGAACTCCCATCTGGACAAGAACCCCAAGGAGAATGATCGGAGACCAGCAGCAGAAATCGGTAGCCACTATTGCAGTTACCTTTGCATTAAGGCGGATTTGAGCTTTCATCTCTCTATCAAATCCTACTTGTTTTGCCGATTTGTACACAGTTTGAAGCAATAATATATAGCAGACTAAGATAATGAGATAACATGCACAATTTAACCCAAGAAAAACAGCGGTGGAATAATACAATCCAGTAGCAAGACCGGTTGATTCCGTATTGATGATGCTTTTGTCAAAAGAAACATGCTTCTCAAAAAGAACTGACATTTCAATGGTGGTTATGTTGTAGGTTTGCAGCAATGCCAGTGGGATTCCAATGCAGACGTGCGAATTGTCATAGAACTTATCATTCCATCCTGCAAACATGGAGGGAATAAGACCAAGAGCTGCTGCTAAACTCCATGTTATTAAAGCAATCACAAGAGTGGATTTGTATCCAAATTTATATATGGTGAGCGGATGCTTTATGCATATGAATCTGTCAATACTAATAAGGGTCACAAAGAATACAGAAGCTTCGCTGGAAATAATACACAGCGCTCCAGCAAGTTTACAAATATACCCAGTCCTCCACATCTCAGATTGTAGTGGGAAATCCCTACCGAAATAAATGTCCGCAGCACCGATGATGATCATATAGATACCCATGAGGAAATCTGAGGCGGCAAGATTTTTGAGTAATACGGATTGGACTTTGTTTTTTGTGGAATGCTCTTTCCGCCAACAAAGTACAAAGAGATTGCCCGCAGCTGCGCTGATGCCGATTATCCACATGAAAACAACCAAAACTCTGTCTGATAGTAAACGATTGCAGGTCAGGTAAGGAGATCTTGGTTTGGTGGCGCTGCATTCCACGTCATCAGGTGTGTAACATTCACAGATTTCAGGTTGGCTAACGATGACTTCGGCTGATTTGTGAAGACTAGAAAAGACATGCTTGTCAACATATTGTAGGTCATTTCCCTCAAGATACAATTGGTAAAGATGTGATATATGATGGATGTTTGGTACGAGATGTAGCATGTTGTGAGATAAATCCAAGTAAGCCAGCAGTGTTGTTGCATTTAGTAAGTCTGGGGGTATATAGGTGAGTCTGTTTTGTGACAATGAGAGGCTTGTTAAGCTGTGCAAGTCTTGAAACCAGTCCTTCACCAAATTTGTAAACAAGTTGTCACTCAAGAGTAAGATGCGTAAATGCACCATACCATGGAACAAATCATCAGGCAGAGTTACTAACCGGTTCGTACCGAGATCTAGATTAGTTAAACTATGAAGCCCATCAAAGATTCCAGAGCCTACTACTTCCAGGCTATTATTGAATAGCTTCAAGTTGGTCAGCTGGTTCAAGTTACTAAATAAGTTAACATCCAGTAAAGTAGTGAAGCTGTTTACATGTAGAAGTATTGTATCTAAATTATGCAAATCTCAAACAAATCAGATGGTAAATTTGTCAGTTGATTTTCTCTGAGATTGAGGAAGGTAAGCTTATTTAATCCATCAAACACCCCCAATGGCAAAAAAGAAATGTAATTAAAATGAAATCGTAGCCTATCTAAATTGGTCATTCCACTAAAGGCATCTATTGCAATTGCAATGATGTTGGCTTTTTTAAAGAGTAGGTCGCGGATGTCTAACAGATAGGGGTAATCAATGATGGCTTTGTGATTCTGTGCAGAATCTGAACAATGGAAGCCAACTTCTCGGAAGCCGAGGGTGGTGTTGCAACTTTGTGGGAAGTCAAAGGAACACCGACGGTACTTTTGGGTCCAAATGCAGGAGCTGATATCATCAAGTTCCTGAATTGAGCAGAATGGCATTGTTTGATTGCCGACTAAATCTTGCCCTTCATCAAAACGCTTACTGCATTCAGTCTGGTTAGTGTGAACTCTAGCTGGGATCGGATTAAAAAACAAAATCATGTCCCCAAGTAGAGTGGATTGGAATTGTTCATCATACAGAGTAAAACTACAAGGGAGACTGAATCCATGTATCATCAATACTTTGTTTGGACATTCAGCAGATTGTCTTTGGATGTAAAGTACTTCACTTTCTGACATGGTGTATGGGATTTGAATCAAAACGGCTGATTCTGAGGTTGTTGCCACCTGTGCAGTGCACATGCTATCTGGGGTACTTTTGTAAGATAAACATTTCATCATCGCTATAAGGTGAAATGCAAAACTCAGGTGATGCAGTCACATTCATATGGGCAGTGACTCCTAGTTGCCTTAGTGTGTATTGTTGATTGAGTAAAAGCATTGGTAAGAGTCTGAAGACCAATGTTAGAGGTGAAATCATCATCATGATTGGCTTATCTTTACTGCTCTACGAACTTGTTGGTGGTCTCTCTAGGACTTATTCTTTGCCTGCAAAATTTTCCTGTTTTTAAATTGTTGCTCATCAATACTTTGCAGTGACAAAAATAAAGTTTGTGATTTATGATGAGAAATTTGACATCTATGACAATGAAAGAAATGTGGATATCCTTTCTTGGTGTGATCAATAGAAGAGGATCCTTGTTAGTTCTATAAGCTGCATATCCTACCCGCCAAAGTCATGCAGGTAACTCCGAGGTCATTCATTTAATTAGTTTGAATGAGGAATACTTTGGGAACCAGCGCCTTTTGTTAGAAGTCACACATGAGTAAAGTGGATAACTTCTATTGTTTTTGTCCTTTATAATCACATGTGGTCATTCTGTTACTTTCCAGCTCCCAATATTGTAAATAATTAAATAAATTTGTTAGAATACATTAGCTTTTTGCCTGTAATGACCTTGTGATGTAAACAAGTGTGATTTCATATAATTTGCTGCCAATGAGTGGATCAATGTACTTACCCTCGTTAGTTGAATAAATTTAAACACAGAGACGAAAATTCAGTACACAGAAATTTTTGAAAGTTTGTTAGTTCACGCAAGTGCACTACATAGTTATGCAGTGTTTCATTGCATTCTAATTGTGTTATACCATTGATCTAATATAAATCTTGAAAGCTTGTTATTGTGACAAGCTATCTTGTTATTAACCAATATATTACAATAAGTGTTACTTTTAACCATTACATGTCTCCATTAACATTTACAATGACCCTTTTTCATGCATTCACTGGTTACATTAAAGTACATGTATTGAGTTACACAATACCATTAATTGTGGTACTCACTTTACCTTACTTTTTTTAAAGTTCATTGATGAAATCTTAACTTTAAAGGATACACGTTTCTTCTTTAGGTATATATCAGTGAAATTGTGATAACCCACTTTATGAATTGTCAAATTACATTGGTAATCTGGTAGCAAGAAATACCTGTAGCAAAGTATAGTCTACAGCTAAACTTTCATTCAGCCAGGTGTTCATAGACTGTAACACACTAAATGTCATGTGTGATGTCCATCAGTACTTCAGTGTCACCAAAATTGCATGATACATGACTATACCATTAGGTATTGATGTCACACACTGTGCTATCTTAGGTAGATAGCTGCATTTTGAGCCATAAACAGCAGATAGTAGCAATAAACATAACTTGATTTTTAAAAAAATGTATGTATGTTATACTAATAGTTGTGTTGATCTCCTCATCAGTGGGCACAGCATTCACTCATATAAGAATGGAAATTGTTACATCTGAAAATGCTTTGTCAAAATGGTTCTGAGAGGGCAACAGAAAAATCACGTAACTCTGTAGAGGATCCGGTTGTCTGCATTCAATTCCTTCAGTCAGATCAGCTTTTCTCGCAGTTGAAGCATTTCTTTTCTCAAAGTTAGATTGCAAGTAGGAGCCAAACTGAAAACACATGGGTACTATTGTTTCTTGTTGATGAATTCACTTACTTCACAGAAAAAATGATATGAAATCACATCCAATCCAAGATGTGATGAGTATGTTGTAGAGAAAATGCCGCACTACTGTGAACACATGTTGCTCACACAATTGAATGTTTTGCAGTAAAATAAAATCGTTCTGAAGATGATTAAACTGTTTTTAAACACAGCAATTCAAATTGAGTTCCAATCAGATGGTTGAGGTTTATGCAAATATTCCAAACCAAGCAATATTATCCACAACTATTTTGCATGACCAAAAATTGTAATCAATGTTTACAATAAATAAAAAGAGAGATAAACCAGTTGAAAGTTCTATTCAGTGGTGTAGACTTCAGAAGATCAAACACAAAAAGATTTCCTTTGCAACTTCGAAATGGTTAAATGCAGTACTGCATCTCTCTGGGTGTGTTGTTGTTTTGTCTTCACTTAATGTCATAGTAATTTCAAGGAACCAATCAGAGCTCAGAGTGGTGACCAGCAAATGATTTTTTGCATACAATTGACTATTGACTTTGTCAATATTGTTTGCTACCTTTCATTAATTAATTTCTTCATATGATTTATTGAATTGTTTATTTTTCAGGCGTTCTTCTTGTCTCTTTGTGAGTGTTTGGGGTTTGTTTTGACATTAGGGATGGCCATATTTGGCCTTCCGGCCATTTCCTCCATAACTTGTTTGCTTTTTGATGGGTTTGATGATTTTTGATGTATATATTGTTTTATAGAAATTACAGAGGTCAAGTTCAATTTGTACATATGATTGATTGCATTATTTATTTTCCTGACTTCTTTTCTTGTGTAAATGTTGTTGAAATTCATAGTCATGCATCCGGACAAACTTTGCAATTATGGGTTTGTTGTTGTTGATGCAAAAAACACATTTTTTGTGCTTTCTTTAAACCATACTGAAGGTATGTATTTGTGTAGATTGGTGCCGATATTAAACACGAAATAAAGAGATCAGATGCAAAAAGCGATATCCAGTTTTCTTGCTTTGAGATATAGGCAAATATAACTATTCAAATATAAAGAACATAATAAGAAAATATGAGCTGTTCTTGATCATAGTTATTTACATTGGAGTTTTTTAAATAGGGTGTCATTTAAAAGCTAGTATTATAATATATATATATGGCATGTGTCGGTGGACTTAACGCAAAAAAGTTTGACCATAGTGTATATCGCCTTGTGTACGAACTCTTCAAATGGTCAAATGGTTGTCATTGTTGTTACAGTCGTGACTATTTTAGTCGACTTACGAAAAAAGCTGAAGTAGTGCAGCCCCAGAAATCATTCCGCAATTTAATGAGCCCATCACTTAGGTGATGATCAGACTATTGCCTGGGGAATTTGAGTTGTTAAACCCTTGTAATTGGCAACAAATTGCTTTGCTGGACAGCTTGTTATTACATGAAAATAATGTGTTAGTTTTATTCAAAAGCGTTTGGACACTTGGTGCGAGTAATTACTCCCTGGAGGTAAATTGCTAGACACAGAGCTTGGGTAAAGCTGTGTGTGTGTGTATTATGCAGGAAATATGGGGGGATGCTATTGGAAGGAGTTATACATGAATATGATGCATTAGATTTGAGGCTGTATGTTGTGGCCATTCATTGAAGATTATACCATATATTGGTGTACTTCTTTGTTTACTCATTCATGTCATTTATATATTTACTTGGTTGCTGGTATCTCTGCAAGTCTTCGGGCAAGTTCATTCATTTAGAAAAATTGTGCAAGATATTTTAATACATAATGCTGGCGTTACAAAAGATGGGGAGTGGGGAGATGAGGCTAGCAATCGGGTTGCACACCTTTAATAGGCTCATATCTCTTTAAGTTGATTTATTTTGTGATTTATTGACTGGCAGATACAGACAGATTAGCTCACAGAGACTTAAATACTTTTATACTTTCATGATTAGTTGCTCCAAAAATAGACAGGCAGACAATATCAGTGCGGCAATTTGGTCCATGTGGCGTGTCACTTCCAAGTCAATTTTTTCTTGATGCAGTGAGAAGTTATTCATTGGTAAATCACCAATGCAGTCACCTTAGCTTTTAGGCCTTATTATAGCATATATTTTGAAAGAGCCAAAGTGAAAGTTGGAGATAAGAAATAGTTATATTATGTTTAAATTGCCTTAAATGGTCATGAACTATGATGCTTCTGAAGAAATTTGTATATTACTTGTAAAATTGATTTCAATGTGCATTCCACAGGACTCTTCCAAACCAACGTTTTTAGCTTCCTTTTATGGTCCTAATATAAGTATAACACAATCAAAATGTTAACAAAAAATAATTTCGGCACTCTGGCCATATTCAAGGTTAAAGGTCAACACAGTGGTCAAATTTCAGAGTTGCTCAAATCTGGTAAACAAGCACACCAAATTATTCCTCTCATTGCAAGGATGCAGAAAAAGTATAGTTTGAGCTACCTGCAACATACCGTTCTTGAGTTATAAGCTAAAAATGTCAAATCTTGGGGATGGTTAGTTTTTTTGGCCACATAGGGGCCAAAAATTAAAAATGCTCTGATTTCAACGAAATTGATCTCAGATTGCTTGTCATGTAAAAACAAGTCAAATAAGGAATAGTTGTAACTATGTAGGGTGTTTTGTTACCTGGGAAGTTGCACATTTGTGCTCTTATCAATGAAAGCATGATGCTAGTTTTAACGTGTTAATCAATAGAAGCATGATGCTAGTTCCCTTGTTAGAGAACACTTTGTGTACAAATCAATAGGGCATGCAATGGCGCAAACTGCAGCTTTTTAATATGCATCTTCCTTGGGTCTTGGGATCGTTGTATCTTTATTTCTTGAATGATTTCAATGAATGAGGTCTTAAATTCGAGCTAAAATATGAAGCTATTGACTGGTTCCAATTATGACATTGTTTAAGATATACAGGGGATGAACATAACTGGTACATTAATTCTTTTGCTTACTGTATTTGCAATGACTAAAGGTTTGTTGTAACATGGAAAAGGAAAATACCAATTCCTTTACATTTTGATGTATTCTTCATTTCAGGACTTTTAGATTTAGCCAATTCCTACTGTGAGTACCATTTGAAGAAGTTATGTGAGCGCATTATCAAGCAAGGAATTAATGTGGAGAACACGGCCATGTTGTTAGCTGCAGCTATCAAATATGATGCAGAGGTAAGCAATACATTTGTTACATTTCTTTGTTTCTTTCAACCAGAACTTTGCCTAAATTTTGGCATTTTTAAATTTTAGCAATTTCGTATTGTGACCGGGGGGTGCAACATTCCAAGGTTGGGGTTTTTTCCCCATGCCGCCTTGTCACACCGTCACTATATATATATTTTGTTTAGTATATATATAAGTTGAAAGTGACAAGGTTTGTATTCATCTGTGAAATATCAACAGTCATATCATTGTGAGACAATCTTAGATTATTATAAACCCATCTGCTTGCATGTATTAAACCAGATTATGAAGCTGACATTACATTTTTTTTCCAATTATTTGCAACTGTCACTCCCTGTGCTTGGTGTGTAAGGGATCTCACAGCTTATTATAAATTATTTGCCCCCACCCCAGTTTACCCTCCCCTACCTGTTTGCATGCATGCGTGGCCTAGAGCACATAATTACAGCACAGCTATTCATCTGTGGAAAGTCATGGATGTGTGAATAGATGTGGATGTATCACACAACTCTCAATTTGCAAGATAGTATGGCCAACCAATTACACACATCAATATAATATATCTGGGCATATAAAGACACACATAGCCAACTAGACAGGTGCCCAAACCAACCACTAAGTACTGCATTTGTCTGATGAGGAGTTTAAAGTGAAAAATGGATTGGAAGGTTCTGTATTTGACTTTAAGCTGCATCTCTAATGCCTGAAGGCCTGGTTTTATAGCGCAAGTCCATATACCCATAATATCCTGATATTTCAACTAAGCTTATTACCAACTGTCATTGCTTTTTGCTCATCGATATTTTTTCTACATTTGTAACTGTACGCAGGGCAATTAAGGTAAAAGCTGCCGTACACATTTTGGTAAAAAGGGAAATCTAACATTATTTTGGAACTGAGCAAATGCAAAATATGATTTTTGTTGTTTGTGAGTAATAAACTACCAGATTGGCTTTATTGAAATTTTAGATCTTTTAAATTTATTTGGTTTATAAACATGCTGTTGTAACCTTATAGTTTATTTAACACATGTAAAAGGCAGTAAAGATGCTCATCTTAGTGTGGTAATAGTAATTTGATGAATAAAATATGAATAAATGAATGAATAGAACTTGTTGTTTTTGTCAACTGTTTTCACACTCAGATGAAAATACCATAATTCTGAGGATACACATGCTTTTTGCATTTAGCCCAGAATACTAAGTACATTGTAAATCCAATGATGGCAGTGGGCAGCTTTTTACTTAATGCTTACATTCATGTGATGAACTTACAATATGTGCTGATATCATCCTGCATTATTTCTGGTGGTGGAGCTCTAGCTTTAAAATCACTTTATTGAGATAAATTGAAGCAGTAAAATGCTAGGCTTGTTGACTATAATATAGAAGTAATAAATCATAATTAGGAGAACATCTGCCACTTTAGAAATGTTTGAGACATTGCTAATGTTGCTGGAACTATAGGATGTATCTGAAAATATAAAATACAAAATGATTTATGTAGAAAAAGCAAATCTTAAGATGGTCAGTGGGAGGCTTGTGGTTGTGGACTTGTATTTTTTCTTTATATTCCATTTTTCATATTTATAACTGTTACTTACATCAGAAGTTGAGTTAAACATGTTAAAGTAACCAATCTGATTTGAGTTATCGGAAGTATGTTCTAACCTATGGGGCATTGTTATGTAATGTTTTTGCTTCTCATGTCAAACCCACTGGAGCGATATATATATAAATTTAAAATTT
This sequence comes from Amphiura filiformis, assembly GCF_039555335.1. NCBI lineage: Eukaryota > Metazoa > Echinodermata > Ophiuroidea > Amphilepidida > Amphiuridae > Amphiura > Amphiura filiformis. Next base: position 73,844,260 of record NC_092633.1, read on the forward strand.
GGACACAGATTATTTTAACGGTTAATGCCTCATGGCCTCAATGTAAACACAATATTAGTCTGGCCACCCATCTTCATTATGAGTGATATGCATTGAGGCAGGCAGGCAGATGTTCAAATTAACTGTATTATTGTTGCATACTATTTCATCAAATTGTTTAGCAGATGTTATTTTACAATTGCATTTGGAAAACAATATTGTGTAATATTATTAGACCAAGTAAAATAAATAACATGTATATCGTCCGGACTTTCTCAAAATTTGGTGAGGAGGCCCTTATTATTTATTAATTTGTTACAAATTTACTATTCATTTCTGTGTAAAATTGCAATTGCAAAGGCTTTGTCAATGCATCATAACAATGGGGAGGCCCCTAATATTTTAGTTATTTCCCCAAAGCCCTACCCTTAGCTTGAAGAAAGTGTTTACAATGTGTTTATAAATGATAACCAAAAACTTCTTAGCATGTCTATTCATCACAACAATTTTAGAAACAAAAACTACTCGGCGATCTGTCATGACGCTTTTTCATGGAGGGGTAAAAAATCCCCATATCTAAATTTTTTTACCCTTTCATGATGTTTAACATACATGTATGTAAGAGCATTTGAAGGGGTAAAGTGGGTATCTGAAGGGGTAAAACCCCCACTTTTAAGCGATTGAAAAGAAAACCCTGGTTAGTAGGGGTTATTTTATAAAAAAATCTTCTAAATAAATAATAAATCTTTGTTAATGTTTCTTTCTAGTATTATTATCATTATCATTATCATTATCATTATCATTATCATCATTATTATTATTAGCAATATTAGCATTATTAGCATTTAATATCATTATTATTCTATTTTTCAGGACTTAGAAGATTTCTGCTTCAAATTTGCTGTGAATCACATGACTGCTGTGGTCCAAACAGAAGCTTTTCAAAAGTTGGATGATGTCTACGTCAAAGGGTTTCTGACCAAAGCTGCCCAGTGGGGTGCATTTAAGTATTGACCATTAGCCAGTCAGGAGAGCTGATCATACCCGGGAAATATTGGCATTGGTTTGTGAGTGAAATATAATATCATAATATGGCTTGCATTTAAGGCATGCATATTGGCCTCAGTGTGTGAATTAATAAGAACCGAGTGAGGCATTTGAACATTGGTATTGCAATCATAACTAGGGTGTTCACCTGACATGCTGGATAAGAATGGGATCTTGGTATTGTGCTTTCTTGACTGGTTGATAGTAAGGGTGTTTTAAACATCTGTAAGATTAGGAGATGGTAACAGTGGCAGCGCCATGGGGGTGGGGTTTGGTGTGACGCCCTTTAATCACAAATCTTCCCCCAGTTCCCAAAAATAAAAACAAAAAAGAATCAAATAATTTAAATTTTCGTAGCAATATTGTTGATTTTCATGATTTTTGACCCGCTGAATTATACTATGCCCCCCCTCCCTGAAAACAATTCTGGTGCTGCCACTGGATGGTAGTGAATAGTACAGTAAATTCATACTTCTGAATGCTAACTGAAGTAGATAATGTGGCTAACCTGTTTACAGCCGTGGGTTTTTTTGCACTCCTTAATTCTTACTCTGATCTCTGATAATTGTTACCATTTATTCATTTATTCATAGAGTATGATGAGAAATATATCTACCGTATTCACATATTTTATTGACTTAGTTTTTTGAAGTCACAAACATAGTAATCCAGAACAAAAATATCAGGGGAGCATAGGAATCACCTTTTAAATTTCTGACATAATGTTGTTGTCTACAATGATAATCCCGCACAAAAAGGTTGGGACAGTTTGTTCATTTCATGCGTCCCCGCTCCCCTTATTCAATGTTGAATGCTGAAAAATAGTAACAAGTGGTTGAGCTCAATGTCGTCTCCAACATTGTTACCAGGGGGAGTAAGCAAGTACATAGAATGAGCTATGAAAGGTATGATGTATTTTCAGCCACCCATGCTCAATTCACAGGAATTTCAACTGTCCCAACAATTTTCGCACAAGGTTGTAGACTAAAGTCTAATATTATCATTAGGCTAAACAAAAACAAGTTCCTGTAGGCAGTGCACATTTCGTTTTGGGGCGCAACATTCCATTTTTTGTTTGTAAAATCCAGAAAAAATTATATTTTCAAGCCTAAAATGATTATGAATATTGTCAAGAGATTTTTTTCTCAATATTTTTACAAGCAATATGAAATCACTATATTTTTTATCCTATAAAAATCAATCTATAATTTCCTAAAACATTCAAGTTTCATATTTAGCCTCCATTTCACTGATTTGACAATGGTATACTTATGTGATTTGAGGCATAATGTTATTCTTGAAAAAACACAGTTTGCATTTAGGTTTTTAGACCAATTACAGGAAATAAACTTGGTGTTGTTAGCCTTACATTTGTATGTGCAAGTAAATCAGGATTTGCCAATGAGCAGCCAATCAGCAGAATGCATAGCTATATGTGGCTATGTGTTAACTACGCAAATGTTTTGTAAAAGGGTTTGTGCTTCCTAGTTTAAGTTGAAAAACTTGTCCCAGGTTAAACTAGAGCGGTTCTCGGCTTTCGCGGTTCTCAGCATTCGCGGTTCTCGGTGGGTTTGTGGTATAGGGTAGGGGAACCTTGTGTGATCCTGGATGGTGTGTTTTATTGATTGGTTTATGTCTTTGTGCTGTTTTGGCCCGTATGTGTCGTTTCTGTTCAGAACCTTGTGTGATCCGAATGTGTATTGTTTTCTTTGTGGTATTTGATGTGTTTTAAATCTATAGGCCCTGTTTGTCTGCCTGTGACGGTGTCATGATCAATCCAATTGATCAATAGCTCCACATATCTAGCGTTTTTAATCGCGCCATTCTAAGCGTGTCTAAGCTTACGTGAGTATAACAAGCGAGACGCGACTGGAATAAATTCTAATTGTTTTGAGTGAAAGAAAAAGGAGCATTCTTTGATTCGGGTTTAAGGAGAGCAGTCACGTATTTATAAACAGCTATTAGCTGAAGTGAACATTGAAGATTCACGTATACTCACATCGAATATTAAGATCAGTGTTTATGCATTGATATTATTTATGAACTATGAAGATAATTATGGAAATCTACACGATGTGTCTCAACTCTTTATTGTCTAAGTAATTGGATAATGACACCTCATTGACTCCCTCTCCAAGCCTAAACCTCGAACCAAATTATCACACTGTGCAATTGGACTAACCAATGCAAGAAACATCATATACAGGGTGTCCCAAAAACAGGAGGCCCCTCATTGTGCCCTCTTTTTCTCCTATTTCTGAAAGATTGATTAAATATATTTTGGTATGTAAAGAAACCTTTAATCGTTAGCTTTTATAAACCAAAACAATTATTTCAATCAGCACACAACTTTTGAAGATATGCTCTTTTGAATAAAAGTACCCGTTTTCACTCTGTCCACGGATAGCAAACAGAGTGGTTGTGATGGCTCATGCTATGGAGTGGCCTGCACGACCACCAGACCTCACACAACTTGATTTTTTCCTTTGTGGCAAAATCCAAGATCTTCATAAACGTATTACTGAATGCATTCGCAAGTATCCGGCGCACAAGGATGGTACATAGCAATAATTGATTTAATGAGGACCAGGGCTGAAACCTGTATTGGCCAAGGAGGCAACCAGGTAGAGGGTAGAGCAGCACAGTAAACTCACTTCAAAAGAACCAAAGAAAACCCAAACCGTCCTTTTAGGGCTACCTTTTATCCTAAAAAGAGAAATGACTTATGTTGTAAATAAAAAAAGAAAGCAAGAAACAAGAAAGTAAGAAACATAAATAAACAAAAAGGCAAAAATAACCAAGAAAAATAAGTGATTGCAAGTAAAGCAAAAGAAGTCCCATTCGACATCCATTTTACCCACAAATTAATGACACTATTAACAAAATCCATTGCCCATAAACCCACCGGTAAAGCCCATTCCATAATAAAGTTATTTTATAAAGTTATCATTGAAGAATGTTTGATATTCATGCATGGTATGTGTACTCCTTTTTAATCTTTGAAGTAGCCAAACTTTCTCCGTGGACAGAGTGAAAAACGGGTACATTTCTTTAAAAGAGCATATCTTCAAAAGTTGTGAGCCGATTGATATAATTGTTTTGGTTTATTACAGCTAACAATTCAAGGCTTCTTTACATATTTGATCAACTTTTCAGAAATAGGAGAAAAAGAGGGCGCAACACCCTGTAGTTTGATTTGAAGATGACAGTAACGGTAAAAAGGATTTATGCGCGCAGCTAAACACATGGATTTAAAATCTTCATATCTTTTCATCAACTCAAATTTCTCGGCCATATACTGCGTCTTGAAGATGACGAGCCTGTGAAAGAATATGCCCTGTATATCCCACCACATGGGAAGAGGAAACCGGGACGGCCGCGGACACTATACTTACAGTATGCACAGCACCTCCTGGGGATACTGAAGGGTTGCTGCAGCCAAACAAAATTGTTTCGTTTGCCCAAGATCGCAACAGTTGGAGAAAGCTTGTAGTCGCCTGCTCCGCAGCCGACTGATGATCATGATGATGGGAAGGACGTGCATTTTGATAACCCGTTTATTAAATGTCGTGCAACATTAACAACACAGTAGTGCTTTAAGAAAATGTCCGAATTTAAAAGTTACAGTTTACAGCGATCAATAGTTATTATGCCAGGTTGCACGTAAAGCTCGTCATTTAATATCTTCTGCAACTTTTAAATTTGGGTATTTCTCTTTTAAAACACCGCTGTATAGTTGATATTGAACAAAATTAGACAAATCGGGTATCAAAATGCGCGTAAATAAATCATCCTTCCTTTTATGTTGAAATATTGTGAAAACAATTATTAGTTCTGAAGCTACAGTCGTTTTTATAACAACTGCGTTTCTTTTTGTGCATACTTTAAGTGTACATGTATATCATCATACACATTTCACATTTTCATGATTTTTTTTGCTAAAGTCATGTCAAGGTCATATGTGGTTAATTGAGCATTTCATGAAATATGGTGGATGTGATCACCATGAAGCGCCAAACATATTCAAGGCCATGTCAAGGTCATCTGAGGTCTGCTGTTGGATTGTTGGACGGTAATGAAACTTGGTGGGTGTTATCATCTTTCAGTGGGGAACATTTTCCAGGTTATCTGAGGTCAATTGAATATTGATTGTCGGATTATCAGGAAACTTGCTTGGATTGATATGCATGGAGATTTTTGTTATACAATTCTGAATTAGATATGCTTAGCACACATTTTAAGAGTAAATTTGTATTTCCTATATTCTTTGTGGTATTTACCAATAAATACCCATATGTCCCATCCGGAAATTAATTTACACATAAAACAAATTACCAGCATATCATGGACTACCAATGTAAATTATGAAACATGGTCTTCATCAGTGGCATTGTCTTTTTAAAGACATTTCTTGTTTGTCATTATTCAATTAATAAAGACTAATTTACAAACAGTAAATATCTTATGGAGCAAGTTAGCATGCAATAAGTTTTTGTGACAAAATTAAGAATATGAAACCGAACATTTGCCGAATGTTAATCATGTTAATAGAAATGTTTTACTTTTTAGAGCAAATGAACATTACAATGTCAGTTCAGTGACCAACTGAAGTCAGGTTGATCCCAGAGAGTAAAAAACATGTTTCTCGTCCAGGTTAAAAAAAAAACAGAAAAAGAAAACAGGATAAGGTTTTTAATTTTTTAAAAAAACTTTGTATCAATAAAATATAGGTGCAAATACCCATAGGTCCTATTAGACCCTGTATTTAGCGTATAAAAATACCTGAAAAAAGCTTCTTCTTAAATTCTATTCTTCTGGTAGATATAACTCTTGGTATACCCTCTAATGATCACAGAACCTTCAAGAAATGTTTTCAAAATTAAAAAAAAAATAGAAATTAATAAAGTTATGACTCAATTTAAAAAAAATACAAAATAATTAATTAATAGAAAATATCTCAGCTTCCTCGACATCTTTTTTCAAAATTTTAATAAATAGAAATAATGTTATAACTGAATTTTATAAATAAAAATTAAGCACACATTTTAAGAGTAAATTTGTATTTCCTATATTCTTTGTGGTATTTACCAATAAATACCCATATGTCCCATCCGAAATTAATTTACACATAAAACAAATTACCAGCATATCATGGACTACCAATGTAAATTATGAAACATGGTCTTCATCAGTGGCATTGTCTTTTTAAAGACATTTCTTGTTTGTCATTATTCAATTAATAAAGACTAATTTACAAACAGTAAATATCTTATGGAGCAAGTTAGCATGCAATAAGTTTTTGTGACAAAATTAAGAATATGAAACCGAACATTTGCCGAATGTTAATCATGTTAATAGAAATGTTTTACTTTTTAGAGCAAATGGACATTACAATGTCAGTTCAGTGACCAACTGAAGTCATGTTTATCCCGTCAGAGAGTAAAAACATGTTTCTCGTCCAGGTTAAAAAAAAAAACAGAAAAAGAAAACAGGATAAGGTTTTTAATTTTTTAAAAAACTTTGTATCGCAAAAATATAGGTGCAAATACCCATAGGTCCTATTAGACCCTGTATTTAGCGTATAAAAATACCTGAAAAAGCTTCTTCTTAAATTCTATTCTTCTGGTAGATATAACTCTTGGTATACCCTCTAATGATCACAGAACCTTCAAGAAATGTTTTCAAAATTTAAAAAAAAATAGAAATTAATAAAGTTATGACTCAATTTAAAAATAATACAAAATAATTAATTGATAGAAAATATCTCAGCTTCCTCGACATCTTTTTTCAAAATTTTAATAAATAGAAATAATGTTATAACTGAATTTTATAAATAAAAATTAATTTGAAGCGGCCTCAAAATAGGAAGCGGACGGGGACCAGTAACAGTTTTATTTTTTTATTCGGCCTTATCATATCAACTAATGCTATTACAATAACAAACGGTGTGAGTCATATCAAAGTTTGGTCATATTGGATTTAAAAAAAAAAGAGGATTTTAATGTTTCATCGAAAAAATAGGTGCAAAAGGACTTTTGTATTGTTTAGGTATTTAAAAAAATTAAATTAATTTGCAGCGGCCTCAAAGAAGAAGCAGTTTTTGTATTCTTCTGGTAGGTATTTTAAAAAAAAAGAAATAAATTTGAAGCGGTCTCTAAAAAGGAAGCGGGAGGAGATGAGAAACATGTTTTATTTTTACTCGGCCTTATCATATTTACCGATGCTATTTTAATAGCATCGGTATGCACCCTTAACCCAGCGCAAACATTATAAACTTTATCAAGTGCTAATTGTGTTGTTTTTTAGAGCCAGCACTAGTCTCTTACAAAGCCGCTGTTCCTATTACAAACATGTTTGTTCTGGATAGCCACACACAGTCTGGCCAGAGACTAAGCCATCACAAGGAATGATTGCCTAAACGATAAATAAGCTCTCTCAAACAGGCGTCCAAAATAGCCTAAACCCTTCCAATTTCGATTTGTGAAGCTGTGTTTTGTAAACAAATAATGATGCGTAAAAAGCCACTCGTGTCATGACTGATGTGCATCTCTTTTTTGGCGTTTTTTGCATTAAATTAGGGTCCCGTTTAAATTCAAAAATAAACTGGTGTCTAGATGTAATCACAGTTAACACACCCGGAAAATTATAGAATATAAAACAACCTAGTTACGCCTGTTCAGTGCGAACAAGATGCACCTGGTCGGATCACAAAGATGTGATTTCCTCACGGATCACACCAAATATAGTTGACTCTTTGTTGTTTTTCAATCAATTGATTCTTGCCAACTTATATGCCTGATCACATCAAATAGTTTTTATTCACATAGTTTAATATATCATTGCTTTTGAGACTCAAAATAATTCATAAAGTGTACATTGTTTTGAATATTTTGAGTATGTGACCAGCTTTGAGCACATTGAGAAAAAACAGAAACATTCCATGAAATAATGACTCTTAAAGTCAAGTTTGAGAAGTACTTCCTTTCCAAAGATGAAGGAGTTTTTAAATAACCATACTTTTTTTTACATCTTTTGTAATGTATTAGAACTAAACATGTGTTATGTAAACTCCTGCTGTACACAAAAATAAAAAATTGATGTGTGTAGGAATAAAAAATTGACTTTGTGTAGACATTCCTGATATTATTAATAATGTTCAGATTATAAAGTTTTCCAAATGAAATTGTAAATGCTGCTATTGTGAAAACAAGAATAAAAAGGCTGAAAATTACAGTTATATCTCAGTGCTACAAAATGCATTCCTAATTCCATGCATTCCACATGATCCAGGAACAATGTTTGTATAACATATTTACTCTATTAAACGCCCTGGGGGCATGGCATTTTCCAAAAAAGGGGGGGGGGCATTTATTAGAGGTCATTTTTACAACGATAAATCCTGAAAAAATTTGTTAGGTAAGTTTAAAAATCATGGGGAAATGACAAACTTAAAATCAATGACTTCCAGTTGAACCAGTTCACTTCCGGGTTTTGCAATGTCATTTTTGACCGGTGCCGATCATGTGTGGACCGTGGTAAGCATACTTAAACAAGATAGCATGGAAAGTTTAGCTTTTTTAAACATCTTGGTGGGGGCATTTAAGAAGGGGGACGACTACTAGAGTAAATATGGTAATTGTATAATGTAAATTGGTTCAGCTATAAACATTTTATTGGACCTTGATGATGAGGTGACTGCAGTATATAGAATATAAACTTTAGTCTGTCTCGTCTCAAATTGAGAGTAACACCATTGTGGATTTCGCAGCAGCAGATTCTAATTGCATGTGCTAACCTAATCACGCAGGGTGTATACATGAGAGTAGTAGAGCGATGGGGCGATTTTTCCAAACGCTGGTGACGCAACCATTTAAACACACTAATTTAAATCTGCCACTGCAAAATCCAACATGGTGTTACTTTCAACTTGAGACGAGACATGCTATTAGGAACTAGTTTATCGACATGCTTGGGGTAACATCAAATGACTTCTGCACTGTTCAATGGCCATATGTTGCCTTATAGGCCTATCTGATTTGGTGCAACTTTTAGAAGCATGAGTCCTCAAGCTTGCCTAGCAGTTGTTGAGTGTTGGTCATCATTCTTTGCCTGGCAGTATCCCAGAGTGTGCAGTATTCATACATATCTTGTTGTGACATCACTTGCACCTCATCTGTAATATATGATGAAAAAAACTTGTGATCTTCCCTGTGAATACATTGAATGTTAATGAAATGAATAAAGCATTGGGGGAGTATTTGTACTTGATCTTAATTATCTCTGTGATTACGATACAATGTAGAACTACAAGGTGCTTCAGCTTCACATATTCCAACTCTATTTCAAATCAGTATTAATTACATAAGTAGGATCAATGTTTTTATGCAACATAATATTATTAGAATCCATGTGCTATTCTGCTTTTATCTATTATGTGTTCAATTAAGTTTTACTTTTTACATGTTTTTGCATTTTCTACAACCAAAATTCAGCATGACAGCAGTTTAAAATGGTGTTCAGCAACCTATATAAAACCAACAACAACTGCTGCCTGACATTGTAGAGCTTATTGTGGAATTTGACCAAAATCGAATATATCTTGATATATTTATGCTGATTTAGAATTCTTTGTCTAGAAAACTCGTCTAGCCATATAAAAATGACTTTTCTTTTGTATCTTAAAATGACATAGTTGTGAAATTAATAAACAATGCAACCTTGTATATCTAAGTTAATTGAACGCATAATAGTTATATACGTCTGTGTGTGAAAAGGGGATGTGTACCAAAATGTTAATTAGTGACCTCATCTGATCCATCAGTCTTGCATCAAAAATGTGGACATATCATAAAAAGAGACGCTTAAATCATGAAATGCCCCTTTAAGTTAATTTTATCAATATTTTGTACACTTGAAGCACTGTTATAATAAACCTATGTAGCAAATGTAATCTTTACATTTGAACTGTTGTATAGTTTACTCCACATTGAGTAAAATTTGTGCAACAATTTTGCTGTGTATTTGATTAAATTGGCAATCCCTGATTGGATCAGATTTAGTCACACATAATGCCTGAGACAAAAGTTGTATACATCTTGATCTTTGGGGGAAATGAAATTGTGCCTAAAATTATTTTGTGTGACAGTAATGAAAGAACATTTTTTAGAAATTTCAGAAGGTGCATAATTTAGATTTTTCTGCATAAAACTTTGTATTTTTAAAATCTACAGTGCAAAATTAGTATATTTGCGTGTTTATGTAAGAAGTAATGTAATTTACTGAATAATTAATTTAAGGGGGAAAATGAAAGGTTTGCCTTATCATTATAGAAACAATTTGATATTGTTTTGTTTACATTTCTCACCACAGTTAAAGGGGTATACAGTCATTTAATTTCAACACCCAAAACATACGACCAACTTATTGATCAATATTTTGATAGAATATGTAAGTTGTGATTGTGATGACTATTATACTAGTCTCTGAGAAAAATATGACCCTGCTACTGAATCATCTTCTTTATATTTTGTTTTGGGTTGATATTGTTCACCTTCACCTTGAATTAAACTTATGGAACTTTTGGTGTGAAGCTCTAAGGTTTTGTTTTCATTTAAGGATGTCAAATTGAATTCTAATTTTGCAGACAAAATGACTGTATAACCCTTTAATATTTGAATCCATTTGTAATGTGCAATAAACATTTGTATAACATTGTAAATAGCAACACCTTTGATATTTAAGAAGCTTTGTGTGTGTTAAAGCTTGTTTGTTTGTATATTTGCTATACCTGCATCTTTTGATAGTATAATTTGGGATTAGTACATCAAGCAGACCAAAACAGTGTTATAATACTATCAAAGAATAATTATACGAATGGCATATACTATAAAAGTAATGATACTACTTATCTTTTTAATTTATGCAGTTTCATTTGTCCATAATATGAGAAGGTATAACATGGCTGCAGTGGAACTAAGTGGTTCAACATTTCTTGTTTGTTCTTCCTGCTTCTAATGTTCTCTCTCTTGTTTTTTCCATGATATAATTCTGCATTCCAGTTGATAATTGAAGATATTTTAATATTTATTGATTATAGTGTGATTATCAAGGCAATTTTAAGTTGCTCATAACTTGCTTTTAATTTGCTTATTATATGGGAGCTAAGGATCTTGCATATCACTTTCAAAAGTAAGCAATAAGTGAGATGTGAACTCATTTTTGAGAAAAAGAAATTCAGAAATACTGTTTATTTTTGTTTACCAATGATCATTTGTAATGAGAAAAGGGTGATAATGCTTATGAGTATTATCTTTTGTTGTACCTTGTAATCCATAGTACATTGTCCTGGGAGTTTGGCTTTGGGAACAACCCAAAAGTTTGATAACATCCTATAAACAAGACTTTTTGACTCCTCCCTCCATTAAATGAAAGGAGTTTTGCTTTATGTCATTGAACTTTTGGTTTGTTCCCTTACAGAATAAATCCCACTTTGTATTTTCCCCAAATTTGAATAGCAAAATAGTATGTTATAAAATGTCCATGCTAATTGACGTCTGAATATTGTTTTAAGGTCAAGACTCCCTTTTTTCTTTTTTTGTGAAACCATAAAAAAAAAAAAAGTGCTTATACTTGCCTTGATCATATGTATTTCGATTCCAGATGTCTCAATATTTAATGATTCAAATCATTCTGTTATTTATTATGATAATATGAACTTGCAATAAATATGACTTGTCCATTCAAGGAAAAAAGTATACTTGTATTTTATTTAATATGTGTATTAGGCTATTTGATAATTCTTTGACTTTTGTTGCACACATTATTACTTGCTATAATGGTATATTAGAGTAACGGGCTGGTCAAATATAGGACCGGTATATTTTCACAGCTGTAACAGAAGAGGTACACATTTTTTACTGTATGTTTTAAAGATGGGTGACCCGATTGATACTTCTTAATTTTCTAATAACTCCTGTGAAATTTTAGATCTGAGATTTGAATGGTCTGAACAAAAATGAAGTAGTAACCACATCACTCATGCATGAGTATCAGAAGGTAAAAACATGAAAATATACAAACCAAAAAAGATAAATAAATTCAAGAGTCCACACGATCAGGCTCTACGTAGGATATTTTGCGGACCTTAACCCCCCCCAAATGCATGCAAACTGTTGTTTGTCTTCACCCCTCAATTTAGACATTCTTGGTCATTCATTTCTACCCTGTGTATCATATATTCCAATGATAACGGTAAAGCAATATCTTAATGCATAACAGGTGTTTCAGAAATCTCCGCTTAATAATGCTTATAAAGCACTCTAAGTCTTTGGGAGCGTTTGTTATAAATACTTAATCATTTTGGAATCCTTGCAGTAGAGTTGATTGTGGCTCAGGTGGTTATTGCCATTGCTGCAGGGTGGTGTGTCATATCTTGTAAGAAGATGTTTAAAACGGTTTACAAACATGACTTGGGAAACGACAGCGTGTTCTACGTGAAATGAATAGAAAATGACTCAACCCATGATAAGGGGTTGGTTGCCCTTCCAAGATCCTCTTTTTTTCTTCTTCTTTTTTTCATGAGCACTTCCTCCAATTTTCCTCCATTTTGAAAATGCTACATGTAGTATTGACAAATTCTAGATCATTCTACATTTTTTTTTAAATTGTGTGTTTTTGGACAGAATTTAAATGGAAATACTTCTTATTTTTAATCAAATATGTATTTAAAATGTCCTTGATACTGTCCAAATTTAAGGTTTGCTAATGGGGTCCTTTTCAATATAAAATATTTTTGCAACGCATGTTTCTTGCATCTTTTAGGAATTTATTTCAAGTCTCTTCACACAAAATAAAAGCAAATGTAGAAGGGAAAGCTGCAAACATATTGTGTAGGCCTAATATGAAAACTCCAAATTATAATATTGTGTAACAATGCATTGAACACTAAAACACATGCCTTGAACATGAATTTTTCCAGCAAAATTTATAAACCAAAGTGACTGCTTCCTTATTTATTATGCTGACTGTGTATTGATAAAAGGAAGATGTCGTCAGCCAATACAATTATTTGGATTACCTAAAAAGCAAATGAGAGCATGTATGGTTTGTTGGGGTGTGTTTTTATTTATTTTTTATTAATTAATTTATTTATTTATTTATTTATTTATTTATTTATTTATTTATTTATTTATTTATTTATTTATTTATTTATTTATTTATTTATTTATTTATTTATTTATTTATTTATTTACTTTATTTATTTAGTTGTTTATTCACCCTATCTACAACTAATATTGGTACTGTAAAACGTGATTTAAAAAAAGTAAATTTATCACTATGTAAAGATAAAATCAGATACTAGCTGTTTTCATTCATTACTTTGTATAAATATACATTTGGAATTGCAATATGAATTGTTCCATTTAACAAGACGATGGTAAGATTGTACTATCATGATTTAAGCAGTTAATATCAGAATTCAGAAACAATGTGATATGGCTGCCTTCTGTATTTTTATCTTAATGTTGTTATTTTATGTAAAGGGGTACCTTTTGTAATGTAAAATTTGGGAGGGGCACCCAATACAGAGAATATGGTATTGATATCCATTCATAAGGTGATGAATGGGTGGATGGACTTTTCAAGTAGGTTCGGTTGGTTGGGATTTTTTTTTATGGAGGCTAAAATGACCCTAACATATCATATAAGATTATTTGGATTACCTTGGATTTGGATTATGTTGCACAGATTGTGTGAAATTAAAGACATAGGCCCTAATAATAATGCGCGGACATCCTGCGCATTGGAAGTCTACATTTCTAACAGGATTGTGATTTATAAACCCCGTGTATACGCTGTATGCAAATCACAATGCTGCTACTAGCCTACTTATAGGGCCACATAAATTTGAAATTGTTTCACGTCCCCATCTTTTTGAAAAAGTGGGGAGGAGGAGTTGTTTTTTTTTTTTTTTTTTTTTGTTGTTGTTGTTTTTTTTTGGGGGGGGGTTTTGTTGGGGTTTTTTGTAGTTGTTGTTTTTTGTGGACGGCAGTTTTCATGTAAAATTTACATTGCTAGCAGTTTTCTTTTTTATTTAAGATTTTGACAAAAAAAACACTTGCAAGTGATTTATGCTGACTGACACACTTGTTTACCAGTATTATCAGTTTACAAAAGTATTAAAAACTTAATATGAAAATTGGAAAAAATATGGATTGATCCCACACAGTGAGGAGGACATCCTGCGCATGGTAAGTCTACATTACTAGCAGTATTGTGATTTGTAAACGACGTGTATACGATGTACACAAATCACAATGCTGCTACTACTTATAAACACGATAAAGGCCACATAAATTGAAATTCGTTTCACGTCCCCGTGAGAGGGAGGTTTTGTTTTTGTTTTTTTGTTTTGGGACAAAATACGGCAGTTTTCATGTAAAATCGACATTGCTAGCAGTTTTCTTTTTATTTAAGATTATGAGGGTTTGACCCCTTAGAGTTCCACAAAAACAATTGCAAGTGATGCATGCTGACTAATAAATTGTTATGATGATGTTTGTGTGGGGGTGTATTGGTGGGGGTGTGCGGGATGTGTTTTTGTGTGTGGTGGCGGGGTGTGTGTATTTTCGTGGGCATTTAACCCAGGGTATTTAACATATCTACGTATCTGATTTCGATCTTTTTGCGAGGATAACCTAACTAGCATGGTAACTATTAATTAGTACCGGTAGTAGTATTGTAGTAATTATGCGAGGACATCCTGCGCATGGCAAGTCTACATTACTAGCAGTAGTATTGTGATTTGTACATCACGTGTACACGCTGTATGCAAATAACAATGCCGCTAGTACTACTTTAAAATCGTTTCACGTCCCCATCTCTTTGAAAAAGTGGGCAGGGAGGGAGGTTTTGTTTTTGTTTTTGGACATAATACGACAGTTTTCATGTAAAATTGACATTGCTAGCAGTTTTCTTTTTTATTTAAGATTTTGAGGGGTTAGACCCCTTAGAGTTCCACAAAAACACTTACAAGTGATGCATGCTGACTAATACACTTGTTTATCAGTATTAACACTTTACTAAAGTAAACACATCACAAGAAATAAGTCCCCCTCTGAAATTATTTCTTGTGCTGTGTTTATTAAAACTTAATATGAAAATTGGGAACAAATATGGATTGATCCCACACAGTGAGGAGGGAGGTGGACGCGAAAAAAAAGGCCTAATGTAGACTTACCGTGCTAAAGGTGCCCTTGCACATTTCCATAAAAACGCGTACCACACCGATACATCCGGCATGAAACACGTAACAGCTGTCTACAAATCCCAATGCTACCACTAATGTAGACTTACCATGTTAAGGATGTTCTTGCAAAAGTTTCGCAATAGTAAATGATATTGCGGAAATTTGAAGCGTCCGGGGTGTGTGTAGGGGTGTGTGTGTGCGCACTTTTAATGGAATGCAGGCCTAACACATAGGCCTACTCTATTTTAAGGGATACCCTGCTAAGCATGTATGTTTACACCCATAGTATCAACCACAAAATGACACTTAATAAGATATGGTTATGATTCGTGTTTATATTAAAAAAGTGTTTTATTTCCGTATTATTTTAATTCTATACGTACACAATAAAGGGTCAGTTATACAAATGAGATTATAATACGACGTAATAAGTATCAAATCACAAACGTTTTGTCTGTGAACAATTTGAAGTATTTTGACACATGTAGAAATAACAAGTGACAGATATACACATTATCCATAATCACTGAAATTGCACTTTCAATATATTAGATATAAAGTGAAATTCACAGTAAAATATTTACTTAAATATTGAATACTTATTTGTTCCTAAATGTCTAACTGAATTCTATAACATCGACTTCGATCAAGTCAGTTGGAAACTAATGTTTTCTCAATATACAGTAAAAGAAAAAGTATGGACTATTTTTTAAACAGCCATAGCTCGTATACCACCAAACACCTGTCCATATGTAAAAACACAGGCATAGATCCGATAGTCCAAACTTTTTTCTTAGACTCTATAATGTCGTCTGGTATTATTTTGAATAACGAGTTTTTTATCGGGTTTTACTTGACTATTCTCTTTCGTTAGATTTAAATTAAATTCTACATTACAAAGTTTCATAAGCTTCAATATTGTTATTTGATTAGTGCACACTGCAAAAACGGTGTTTAGAAATCGGGGCAAACCGGTGCTTAGAATGTTTAGCATTTAAACACTTTATAGTGTTAGATCCTAAACACATTTCATATGATTATGTGTTTACATGTTTAGGATCTAAACATTAAATGTTTAAATGAAAATTTAACTTTCATAACAACAATCTGTCCACTTTTTCTAAACAATGTTTTTGCAGTGTATAAAAACTATGTTATCATGTCCAAAATATATCTCGTCCACAACACAAAATTACGTTTTTAAAACATTCCGATACATCATGTGTAGGTATAGCAAAATACAGTACAGTATAATGTTAGTTGAAGGGACTTTTTTCAGTTTTTGAAACTTAATTTACTAAATACGTATTTGCAAGAGCAACAAGACGTGTATTCTTGAGAGCAATGGACATCCTTTGGGAACATCGACACAATAAGTTTCACATTAATTTGTTACTTTTTACATTGGTATAAAAGTGATAATCGGATATTATTGGTAACTTAAAAAATGAACTCGAAAACGGACCAACGCATTCGACGATATTACAATTATTGCAAACGAACAAAGTGTAAGTAAAAGAATGAGCTGAAAGTCAATTCCTTTAAACATTATAAAAATAGAAATTATACTTGAATACTATATATAGTCACTAAATACAATATATCGAGTCGTCGGGGCTTAATATTTCAGATAAGATTAAACCAATCTGCCTTCCATATTGGATTAGTTTTAATATCTTTGGAGTGTCACAAAGTCGTATCTCCAATGGCTACTTACTTCATGTTATATTAGGTAAATAAGGAATACAGGAACCAACATTAATAAATTGTTCCATGAGAAGCTCTTGACGCGACTGCCCAGGGAATAGGGCTGCATAAGGGACCGTTCACAAACACTTTTAAAGGAGGGAAAAAAATGAAAAAAAATTTCATCGCAAATATTTTCGCCCCCCCTTTTTTTCAGATCTCAAAAATTTCAGAGCCCCCCTCCCTTTTTTTTTTTACATAAAAATTATGGGTTAACCCCATAGAAAATCATATAAACTCAAGTCCCGGGAAACTTTGTGTTCAATTTTTTCAAGGCGCCCCCTTAGGAGGGTCAAAACTTTTAAGGGCCCCTTTTAAGCCCCCCAACAAGTGTTTGTGAACGGTCCCTAAACTGCTCTATCAAGAACCTTGAGCTATGTGAAGGAAGTGGCAAGAAAGAATACACGGCAGCTATTTGAGTTGCGAATGTTTGCACTGACTGACATGACATGTCTGCAAAGTCGATGCAAGGACAAGAAATCCAATAAACGTATTCCGAGAATACGGATTTGTCGGGATCTCTAAGAGATTGGTATATATAATACTGATCATCTTAACATATTTGGTAGTTTTATTTCATTTCTAAACTAGAAACGTCGCAGGTTTCGACGCAAGGCGTCGATTGGGATGCCTCCACCATAGAGCGATTTAAATTCGGAAAGATTGTAACCTATAAATAATTATATAAAATTGGATCGATTGAGCCCATATATATTGGTCGAGCTATGAGTTTAAAAATATTGGACGAGACGCAGTCGAGTCCAATATTTTTAAACTCATATTAGCGAGACCAATAATTTGGGCGTAAAGCATCCAATTTTATCATTATTATGTTTTGGATGTAATATTTTCATACACTTGGATTCATCAAAACATAATGATTGTATTAGGATTTAAACTGTTCATGTGAGATCAAGTTGTAACCAAAAGTCTTAAATAATGATATTTTACAAATGCCCTTTGACCTCAGTATACATATGAACTTGAACACCACCAATAGATGAGGGTTCCCGTAGTGCAGCTATACGACCTACAGTTTGGTTGGAATATGATTTGAACTGTTCATGAGACACTTTTAATTTACAAACTTGTTGACCTCAAATGACATTTGACCTCAGTATATGACCTTGAACAGAATATATAATATGAAAGAAAGTAGCCAGCGTTTCTGACCATTTAATACCCACCTGAAATCTGAATTCAATCCGCGTATCCATTCACAAGATATAGCATCCGGAGGAACGGAAGCATGGACATTGAAAAAAAAACCCAGTATGCCCCGCGGTGGAGGCATAAAAAACCAGGGATAAAAAAACACCGTTTTGTCTCTCTGAGCATAACTTGACACATCTTCACATAATTTGCGTCATCATAAAAACATAACATATGTGGCGAGTGCGTTCAAGTTTGCAACCGTACAAATTTGTACAACTACCTGCCATGCCTGCACAACTTGCCAAGTCTGTTCAGCATGTTCAGTCTGAATCGATTCAACAATGTTTCCCATCTTGATATAGACATAGATTTTGTACTAGAATTCTGCATAGGACAAATGTAAGCTTACAGCAGATAAAACTACATTGATGTAAACAAATCGTTATATAGACAGACGGTTAATGTATTAACAATTTCATGTAGACAAAAGTATAAATTTATTACAAAATATCATATTATATAATATTTATATTATTATAATATAAGCACCGCACAAAAATGTTTTCACTTCACACTATTTTGTTTGAACTACAAGCATGTCAAGTGTAATCAGAATGCAGTACATTACGACAGAGGCAATACCTTGAACAACTCTTGTGTTTAAAATGAAAGCATGTTCCTGTATACATTCTTATGTGCCTTATTTTGACATGATATTACAACGTGATCATACATAAAGTTATTATTAATTTGGAGAAAACCATTGTGGTCTTTAATTAATAATGTCTATTTTGACATGTGACAAAATACCAAACGTTACTGTATTGTACGAAAACAATCTGCATTTGTAAAAACATTTTTGTGCTCAATGAATTTTCAATTAAATATCAATATTTTTCATAAATTACAAAATATGTAAAAATACATTCTAAATACTGTTTCCATTTTAGCATCCCGACTTGTAATCTCGCATCATTTTCTTTATCATTGTTGGCATTAAATTCAGACAAATGTGTATCTGATTGCGAGGGGGTGCTATTGGAAACATTTCAAAATGTTTGGCAAAGAGATCATTTGTTCGAATTCTTCCACATACATTCTGGTTATATATACCGCCGCTGGTCCTGCCTAACACATATCATGCAAATATATTTTTTGCTTCGACGTGACTATTGGCAAGAATGTTGATAAGTAGTCCTGTTATAATAATGCCCAACTTGTTTTTCCTCTATAAGCATACAATCCTCATCGTTGTCGTGATGCTGGAAATAATAAATGAGTTGGCCTAATATGCATTATGAAGATACCCTTTGATTTTCATCACTCTTACATTGTTTCCTCATCCATGCATAGGTTAGATTTATTTATTAGAAGCCTGTAAACATTTTACACTACCAAGAAAGTTGAACATTTCTAATCGTAAATCTAAGTAAAAAAAGTTTTATCGTAAGGTTACACATACAAAAGACAGACACGTTTCACAGCGTCATCATCACTATATCTTCATGTCAAAAATTGCCGTGACCGTCTCGGACGGAATCCACTAGTTCTTCAACAGTCACGCATGGCGATTTTGTTCGAGATAGGCAGAGCGGCTCAGGCTAAGCACACCACATGTACGATAAAATGATACGTATCTTTCCCACTACGAATGCGGCGTTCCCATTCATCAGCTAATTTTTACGATCTGCGCATGCTCATTACCCTCTTTAACGTTACTAACTCAAGAAAATTCATTTTTTGTTTTCAATACACAAACTGGAAGTTCAATCCACTGACCAGAAGATTACCATATTCTTTCAACACACACATGTATATTCAACTGCAAGTCCAACAACGCTACTACATGTTTTCCTTTTTCCAGTTATAGCTATGAATAAAATTATCTCAAGTGGCTGTCTTTTCAAATCATAAGCTCTTGTATCTATTGTATAAATGTAACTATGTGTGGTGGTCTATGTGTGTCAATTCTACAGACACAGCGAGAAAGTGCAAGCTTTCAATTGTCCTCGTAATCAGTAGGAGTATGGAATGGGAAAGACACCCCTTTAGGTGAATTTAAATACATGTTATTTGTAATCTGGCGCTTGATGTTATAAACTAGCGCTTGATGGTGCGTTTACATTTCCACGTGATTCGCTACGGGACGTATTTCTATTGGTTCGCTTCCGTCTGTACAAATATAATTATTGAGCTGGTGTTGACGATGTGCATTTCAGGGTAAAAGATGATGACGGTAAAAATGTTGGAGATCCAAACCTTTTCTCTGTGTGTGTGATTTCACGTTTTTCATTCCGACAGAAATGGTAATAAGTTGTCTAGAACTCTTGCAGGCATAACCATTACAATCACTTTCTGGTCACCATGTCAACAAAGTCTTACAAAAATACTGTTGGGTGATTTCATGATTTTGATTCAGGTACAATTTACGAAATCGCATGATCAGAGCAATTTCTGCAGCAAGAAATCACATTATGATACTTGCATAATGTCAAAAAGGTAACAATATATTTCACTAATTATGTGAACATACGTTTGATATTGATAGACAGCTATGTCCATGTGGTATTATAAGCTATACTTTGTCTAGAAAATACATGGTGAGCGCGCGCCGCTGTCATACTTAAAATACGGCGACCATTAGCACCGGTAATTATGTATAACGATTGCGCTAAGTGGCCATTACTATACCTGAAATGAGATTCATAACAAGTCCAATTCATATACATATCACTTCGGATAAATTTGTTTAACCATCTTATTTAAAGGGATGAGCGCGACAGAGGTATATTTTATTAATCCACCACAACATATTAACAGTAGAAACGTTGTGTATACTAACAAATGATATAAAAACAGTTTATAAAATATGTATTAAAACAATCATATAGTAATTAAGTATTGATGCCAAACAATCAATATTATTTCATATAACATCTGATCTATTATACACATTTTTTAACATAAGTAAAATATTGCTATGACTGTTATTAAATTCGATTAAACAACCCATACTGCCATAAGTGGCTTACTTACTTATAATATAACCTACAAGTTCAGAAAATACGATAAAATGACCTTGTATATTCCATTCTGAATATATCTATATTATACGATCTATTATATCAATTTTGCGTGGCTGTTATTGTTTTAAGTCCAAACTATTAAATAGCCACGAACTGTTCGATGCCATTCCACCGTTGGCAAAGGAACATGTTGCGGGAGAAGGGCAGTCTCACTTATTCGTAGAGTAATTTAGAGAATAAAGGTATTGTTTTTAGCCGCCATCATCTCATATAACACGCAGGCGACATCATTATTTTATGCACGACTGCGGCTAAAAACAATACCTTTATTCTCTAAACACTTCAATTCAAATTAATATATTAATCACAAGTATTCCAAATTTTAATCGAATTAAATCCTACATTTGACATGGAATTACCTTGGCCTTAGAATCGAGCAGTCCCGTTGATGCACCTCCGGTTGGTTCAAATAGCGCGTATGAGTATCGCGTCGACTCGCACGCGCTAAAGTGTGTGATATCGTGTCATATCACACGGGTAAGAACCAATAAGATTGCAAGAACATTCTCAAGTGTTTAAGAATAAATTACTAAGTATTGCAAAATTCACCTTTTGGCTAAGAGTGTAAAACATGGCAATGATTTATCCCTGGAATTATCTTGGTATTTAGCTACTTTTCTAAGCTGAACCAGAATCACGGTTTTATTTATGTCTGTATGGCTACGAAGTTCCTTTGCAAGTTTATAAAAACCAACATTATTGCAACAGTTACACACATGCTTTTTTAAACATCTTTTGTATTATATATAATCGATAATTGCACTACTCCTACATTAACTACGAAGCCTCAAGCTTTGGTCTTCATTCATGATAGATACATATTTACCCTATTCATAATTTGGTCCATTTATTGAGTGTCATTGGATGATGTTGATGTAGATTCACATTCTTGATCTTTATTGTACACGTAGTGGTTAAATTCAGCCTTCCAGTCGACCATGTACTTAGTACTCCACATATGAAATTGTTCTTTCCATATTCGCTCTGCTTCATTGATGTTCGCTGTTGAAAGACAATAACACAACATTAGTTTGACAGTAGGACGGAACTATTTTATGGAACCTTCCTCCCGTAAGTGTGTTTAGTATTTACACAAATTCATGTTTGTATAACATATTTAGAACTAAACATTATGTCAGTGTCAACTTGCTATATATCAATGTTGAATTACTGAACATTATCCACCAATACTCTAATATAGTTAGCAATTAAATATGTTTCCAAGGTGATAGTAAGAACGCGTTTTGCAAAATAAAACCGGTTTGTCTATCTATCATGCATTTCTCTCCTTCCACCTATGCTGCATGCGGCTTACCAGTATTCTAAAAAAGCGTGATGTGCATGAGATTCACTTTTAATCAATAAAATATTCAATCTATGCCAACCCTCAGATCGTTCAACTTGTTATCATAACAATTTAAATAAGTAATATTTTGCAATACCTTAGATATTTTGTTACCTAAGTGCCACAGTGAATCCTCCTATTGGCTGTGACCTATTTTGCTGTTTTTGCCTTAGTAACAAAATGTCACAGATAGTACAAACTGATTCTGTTTTGGATCATTGCTATTATAAGACAAACAATATGGTCAAAATGGGAGGAAATTTCAAGGTCAGTTTTGACCAGTGTGGTATGGAACCCAAATTTGGTCTCGGCCTTCGACTCCAGGACGATAAATCATAGATCAACTTTGAATTTTGATCCCGGTATAAACTTTGACCTCGGAGTTCTGGGATTGCACAAAGGGCTGACGTTGACCAACGTATTTTCCCAGTAAGAGACCACAAGGAGAGTAAATGCCAGTTCTACTGAGTGTATCGCTTGTGACTACAAAATAATACAATGGCTTCTTCCTCTTCTTCTGCCTCCTGCTCTTCTTCTTCATTTATCGTCGGCGTCTTCTGTATTCTCTTCTTCATTTGTTTCTTCAGTCGTCGGCTTCCCCGGCGTCTTCCGCTTCTTTGTCGTCGTCACCTTCTCTTTCTTCTTCTTCTTCTGGCTCTTCTGCTTCGTGCTGATCTTGTTAAGTTGTTCGTCCCCTCAAGTTCCGAGAATACGATAAAATGACCTTGTATATTCCATTCTGAATATTTCTATATTATACGATCTATATATCAATTTTGAGTGGTTGTTATTGTTTTAAGTCCAAACTAATAGCCATGAACTGTTTGATGTCATTTCACCGTTGGCAAAGGAACATGTTGTGGGTGAAGGGCAGTCTCACTTATTCGTCTCCTTTTCAATTATATAGCAATAACAAAACTTTCTGTTCGTAATTTACTTACTGCGATTGAACATTTAACTGATTCTTACCCAAAGGACTTGAATGTACAACATGCTGTATCACAATGAGTGTTCTCATTCGATGTTTGAAAAGCCTGCCTCTTACAAATGCACCATAAACGCCATGGATTGAGAACTATCATTGTGATACCTTGTAGTGTTATCTTTCATACCTGTCGTTGTGTTCAGCTTTGGGAGATAATCATTCCAGAATGCACATCGCTTAGCCCATGGCCAGTTTATTACTTCCGGGTTATCAATTGTGGATGTATCTAACAAGTATGTTAATTGGCCAGTTTCTTCATCAAAATAAGGCCATCCTTCAGCTTCTTCATCCGGGTCATTGGGGTTTCCCTTGTTAGGGTTTCTGTAATGCAAAACAATGGTATGTTAAAATTAAGTCATCAACAGTCAACAACATCTTTATCTAAGTTTAACATGTTTAAAGACAACATAATGTATGCGATTATGCTACAGTTTGGAATTTGTATACAGCTTCAAGGTGCCGTTTGATCTTTGACCATACTGTCATTTTCGTAAAATTCATACATTTAAAGTGCTCAAGATGTTGCACCAATACCGCAATAGGTCCCCTCATATTATTATAGCACAGTATTCCATATTATGCATAGCAATGTCTGGTCTTGTAAACCTGAATTTTTAACGAAAACAACGTAGATATATGACTGCACATTGTTTAAATTCATTGCTATGCTCTCAATTCCTTCTTCTGGGCGCTCAACTGATGTTGACTACATAGATATTGATAAAACACGCTCAGCATAGTAATAACTCATGGAACATGAGAATCATACCCATATACCTGACAGGAATCAATTTATAGCAAGGTGTGCCAACGACATTTTATGCGATATTGTAATTAAGATAACGCAA
This sequence comes from Amphiura filiformis, assembly GCF_039555335.1. Lineage (NCBI taxonomy): Eukaryota > Metazoa > Echinodermata > Ophiuroidea > Amphilepidida > Amphiuridae > Amphiura > Amphiura filiformis. Next base: position 73,868,699 of record NC_092633.1, read on the forward strand.
ACCGATACTAAACTCAGTGTCTGTAAGGTTTCCTAGCTCTTTTTCTTATTTAGCGATGTAAAATATAACATCTATCAGAGCTTGTGGCTATTAAGATATATCGAAATAGAGAAAAAAAAATTTTTTATAGAGACAAATTTATTTCGGCAATTTTAGCTTTTGACGCAGGAACCACAACAACACCTAACTGCGATTTAAATAGTTGAGTTCTATAACATAGTGTCTATAAGATGAATGTACATTTTTTTATTAATAGTTCTTTTTAAACACACCAAGTTGTGTTCCTAACCGCTGGCAAGGGTAGTACACAGAGAAAACAGACCATGTTGGTAATACAGAAAGCCTTTGGTAACAGTGGGTAAGTTGGTAGGTTGGTGACTAACTGAGAATACGTTATCGTCGGACGTTGATGCGAACATCGTTACTGCGCAGTTCAACGTACGCAGTGACAATGTGACATCCACCAACGTACTTGGCAAAGTCTGAGAATAACCAAAAAGGGGATTTCTTACCCGGTTTTTGCAAAATTACTCCATAGCCGCATCATCTTCGCACTCAGGTGTTTCTCTTGTACGCTGAAGCCATTTGCTGCATCGAGTGGTTTACCGAAAACAAATGCCACTTCGTCACCATGTAGAACACCCATCCATTCACCCCACGGATTATTTGTGGTCCGTTGATTGAACTTATACATATATACCTGTTGGAGTCAGAATATAAACAATTACTTAAGGGGTGGGGTATGAACGTTTGGACAGTATTTATTGTGGGACATTAGAGCACATCAGACATATCGAATTGCATTCTGAATACGAAGAATGTCCTTCTGATATCAAATAATTTTGATTTTTTTAAATTCGCAATGTAATACACATTTTATGGCAAATGATTAAAAATTGATATTTTTGATATATAACAGTACTCGAAGTAAACTTTATAAATCTGATGATGTATTCTTAAAGTGTATGTAGGTGGGATAAAAGGCCGACGATCAATTGAAAATTTTGAAGATATGGAATTTTTTTCCCAAAACACCAAAAAAAATTAGGTCTTTTGGGGGGGAAAAATCCATATATTCAATATGAAAGGTCAAAATTTTCAATTGATCGTCTGCTTTTCCTCCCAGCTACATACACTTTAAGAATATATCATTAGATTTATAAAATTTACTTCGAGGACTGTTAGGCCTATATATCCAAAATGTGAAAAATATCCAATTTTTATAATTTGTCATAAAATTTGTATTATATCGTGAATTTCACAAAATGAAAATTATTTGATATCAGAACGACATTCTTCGTATTCAGAATGCAATTCGATATGTCTGGTGTGCTCTCATGTCCCACAAAAAATACTGTCGAAACGCTCAAAACGCTCATTCCAGATCCCTTAAATGACACAGAATCAAAGAAATTATGACAAGACATTATGTGTGTGATGGGATGTTAGTTTGGAGGAGAACGTGCCTCATTGGTAATAATGTATTCATCTCTGGTGCATTGGACTTGAAAGATGGAACTTAAATGCAGACCTCCTCTCTCCCTTCGGTAAAAAACAGATTTTTGTTGTCAAAAACCGAACCCATGGCCCTTTATTTTTTTTTTAAATGTACCGAAGAAATAATCAAGTTGCTGTCTGTCTTTTCTTGTGCCGATGTTGTATTTGTGTGTATGAGGAGGGGTGGGTGTGGAACGGAGGTCATTGTGTGAGATTTTCAAGTGAGTTCAAGTGAATTTCCTTGTGTCATGATCTGTGTACATCGCTAAATGTTTTTGACATTATTAAGCATTTTAGGTGTTAGGTAGCGTTCGTGAAGAGTGTCAACTGATAATTTGTGATAAGCTGTTATTTGTACAGGAGCAATCAGTATCAAAGACAAGAATTTACCTTATTTTTGGCTGCAACGTAAGCTTGAGCTAATCGATGTGAAGGGCAAACGATATTGTAGTCTGCAATATAACTCTCAGTTGCATCCCGTAATTTAAACACATCGTCAGGATATAACCAGTCTGTGTATTGGAAGGCGATAGCACTACGTCCAAACTCATTGAGATGTTTCATTGTCTTCTGGATGATCTTATGGTACATCGTCCGATTGATTGGGCTATTTGTATCTTTATTAAATTCTTTGTGAACAAAGAGAGGAAAAAGAACAAAGTACGCATTAGACAATGTGGTGTGAATTGATAGTAGAAAGAGACGTGTACGTCTAAAACAGAATGCTACGATAGATGTTTATTTTCATGATTTTATAATTTTTATCTTGATTTTTCCCATACACCTTCATAATACTACAATAGTATAGCTTAGTATAGTGGAGTAATAGACTCTACAAGACACGTAGACACTGAATACACTAACATTATTTTAAGTTTGTGTTCCAGTTATTCCACTTTGTAGTTTTTCAACTATTTTGTGGCGACGTAATATTATCATGTGCAAAAACTGCACATTATTTCTATATCGAAGGATATATTTTAGCGGTTAACCATCGATTTCAGATAGTAATTGGACAATGTTATCAAAATTGCGGCGATTTTTCTATTGTCCCGTCATTTGTGCATGAGTAGAAAAAGTTGATATTTCTATAGTTGCGGAGAAGTACAGCAATTGAAATTTCGGTGGGTATGGTGGGTGAAAGATGAACACCTTTTTCCAACATGAACAATACAATGCGCAAAATAATTAAGGTACAAGTTATGTTCATCTCATCCCTGTATATCCTAAACAAAGACAAATATGTCCAAATTTAAACAAGCAGCCAATATTCTTCTGATTTAAGACCTCATTTGTTGAAATTAGTTGAGAATTAAAGAAACGATGATCTAAAACCTAAGGAAGGAACGAAATCAAAAGTTGCACATTTATGTTCTAATTAATGAAAGCACGACGCTAGTTTTAAAGGAGTATTTCGTGATCCTAGCATCCTCTTTTTATGACATTTTTCAGTACATATCCACGAAAAAAGCATATTCCCAAAATTTCAGTTGATTCCAATTTTGTGTTTGCGAGTTATGCATGATTATGTGTATTGCACTGCTCCATAGACAATACGTTGTAATTTCGTTCTGGTGCACCAGAACGAAATTCAAATTTCGCGATATCTTTGCTAAACGAATTAATCTGCAAGAAATATTTTGTACATAAACATTATGTAGCCAGAGTATTCCAGTGATATAAAATCTCAATTTTTTTTTAGAAAAGTGGGGGGATGAGGCTGTGGATCACGAAATGCCCCTTTAATGTGCTAATCAATGCCCTGCATAAACTTTGACCTTGGAATTTATTGGATTGCACAAATGGCTAACGTTGGCTATTTTTCCTAATAAGTGTATATACCAATTCTGTTGCTTGTATCACCTTTGGTTCAATTGATTCGCTATCTGCATTACTAGGAAGCAAGACCTTGTGCAAGTCGAGGCTTCATATAAGCTGCGTGGATAATTGTTGTAATACACACCAAAAATAGAAAAACCTGTACTCATATGTGATGCGATCAAGCAAAATCAGTCGGAACTCGGAAATATTGATTTTGAGATATAGCCAAACAAAGGAATTATTTCCTTTTGTTTTCTTTTGTTTTGGAGACTCTTTAATTGCTCATATCTTTGGAACTAGTTGTTCAATTTCAATGGGGTTTTCTGTAAAATGCAGCTTTGTAAATCCTTTTTACTATCCTCTAAGAAACTGAAAATTTAATATTTCCGAGTTCCGACTGATTTTGCTTGATCGCATCACATATAACCACCTCAAAACAAACACATGTGATGGCTTACCTTCTAAAGAATATGGCATGAAGAATGAACCTTCGTTTTTGTTAACTCCAAGTAAAATATCTGTATTTTTAATTGCGTATCTCTCCAACGATGAAGATGGGGTTTCAGTTAAAAATGTGCCGTCTACAACAGGAATAAATGGGAATACATAAACACCGCTCACTACGTACTCATGAAGAAGAATGTCAAGCTTGGCATCTCTCGTACGTAAACAAGTCAACATTTCCGGTATGGTTTTATTCGGACTACCTTCTTTATGTTGTGTGCAATTCAACCGAGTTGCAAACATCATTGCACGCCTATTTGCTTCTTCAGGACTCACAATTGCCCAAGGAGTTACAGGTGAACCACTCTGGAAAATTGCCCGATTGAAAAGAGGCGAACTCAAAGGTGACAAAAGGTGGAGACCGACGCTTGCAGCACCAGCACTTTCGCCAAATATTGTAACATCGTCAGGATTGCCACCGAAGAATTTAATGTTGTCTTGAACCCATTGCAGAGCTAAAGTTTGATCCAAAAGTCCCATATTGCCTGGCGCTTCCGGTGTACCAAATGATAAGAATCCAAACGACCCTACTCTGTAATTCATGGATACAACCACCACTCCATGTGTAGCTGCTAAATAGGAACCATCATATAAAGGAAGACTTGCACAGCCAGAAACAAACCCACCACCAAAAATCCACACCATAACAGTCATACGTTCTGATACACGTGGTTCGGGTGTCCACACATTAAGAAATAAGCAGTCTTCACTCATTTCAACATTAGGATTCCATTGTTCGGATCCCTCGAATCCTTCATAAGCATCATCAAGTGGTGCCACACACGCATATCCATAAAAAGTAGCATTTATGGGACCACTCCATGGTTTAATAGGTTCGGGCGGCATGTAACGTCTTTCTCCAACAGGAGGCATGGCATAAGGTACTCCAAGAAACGCAGTCACGTGATGGTGTTGGTGAAACCCGTCATAAACGCGTTTACGTGATCCAAATATTTTACCGTACATAGTGTTAACTGTATTTTCCTGCTCTGTCTGCGCTGCTTCACATAAGATAATAATAGATATGGCAAAAACCCATCCGGCTAGGTTAATGGTACTAATTCCTATTGTGCGAGATATAACTCCAGAAAGATGCATGTTGAACGGAAGTAAATTGTACGTCTGGAATGAAAGCAAAAAAAAACATACGTTATTGTTCGCTTTAAAAACACTCTTAAAGCCATAATGTACGATCTTATGATATGAAATTAGTTTATTTTTTTCAAACCTGATTTCTTGTCATATTTGCAATGTTTACACATGTCCCAACTTACACCTAAATGGAATCAGCCAAACGTGTCCGCCATTATAGAACTCCATGTAAAACGACCAAATTAGCCAGTGTGGTTTCTTTCACTTTCCCTGTTATTTAAGCTTATAATGGACAGAAAGCCTTCCCGGTAGTTATTACTAATACACAAAAAAGAAACTTATAACGTTTCACAAGGTCATATCTTAAAATCCTGTGCAGCAAAATGAACCAAAATTACACACAGGATTACTTCAATACTCTACTCTAAACACATGTCAGTAACCAAGCAGTTGTGCAACTGACACAACAGCAAAATTGCACTGACATTGAACAGCTTCCTGGACAACATTCACAGCCCAATAATTGACACCCAGCACAAAAAATCTGTGAGAATGCGTATAAGATCCTTACACATATGATAATTTCCAAAGAGTAAGTGAAGTAATGTGGAACGGGCTGATTTCTGCTTTCCACGCACTTTCTTCAAGAAACAGGTCTTGTTCTACACTTACTCACAGATTTCTTGTGCTGGGTGCCATTTATTGTGCTGTGAATGTGGTCCAGGAAGATGTTATATGTCAGTGCACTTTGCTGTTGTATCAGTTGGACAACTGCTTGGTTACTGACATGTGTTTAGAGTAGAGTATTGAAGTAATCCTGTGTTTAATGTTGGTTCATTTAGATGCACAGGATTTTACGATATGACCTTGTGAAAAATTATAGGTTTCTTTTTTGGCTTAGTGTAGTATTTCAACATTTTGGGTAAAGAATAACACAATTAAATTTGATGAAAATCGTACATTAAGGCTTTCGAACACTTAAACATTATCATGGATGAAGGAAATCGATGACAATAAATTCCAAGCTTATAACTACATATCTATCGTAAACAGTCAAAGAACCCTTACTAAGTCTATTTTAAGTCTAGCTGAAAAACGGTCTATCAATGTTGTCTTGAAGCAAATAGTGTAGACAATTTAACACACGAGATCTCTAAAGCTTCATCGAATACAATATAGATGAATAACGGGCGACAGACATGCCATAAGTTACAGCTTTGACAATATATGTTCAAAAAGAAAGCCTGGAGACTATCGATTGTCAGTTGCTATTCCATCGTCATGCATAAACCTTCTGCCCCAATCCCGGTAATCCAATATTGCCATTAGCTTACGGGGTAAACTTAAACATTGGAGCATGGCAGTATGCATCCATGCCTATACAAATTGAATTTCACATGTACACATCATCATGGATTTTACTTGTGGTAGAATAACTTTACCAATGTGTATGCATATTGCAATTACATTAGCAATTGCGTGTCAGTTAAGTCAAGTGAAAAATCCACATAAATTATGTATGTTTCCTTATTGGAGAAAATGATATCAAAAGCAATGTCAAAAAGCGTGTGTAAGAGCTACTCAAAAAACATGATGGCCTGTCAGGCCTGAACTTAAGGAACATAAGTCCTTTTGCTAGGTTATCATATACTATATATCTGTATCAGTTTTTGATTCGGATTTCAAATATGAAAAGCAGGTTATTTGCGTAATGTTATTATTTCTTGTTTCTGCACCAAATGGGAGGTATTCCTTATAGATATTGCATGATACGTTTTGATTTTGATATCTTTTAAACTGAAAAAGACACCCGTGCATTATACCCAGACATTACACCTATTCATTTGAAGCTATCAACAAAAACATTCACTACTTGATTAAATAATAAAGTATTTCAGTATTGCAACTTTCAATTGCTTTTTTTAATCACAAACTGACAGTGGTTGATACAATGTAATCATTGGTAATATTGGCTCTTCTCTGCTCCGAGCAAAGAATGGCAAGAAGAAAATGTCATGTCCAGCGCAGAGTACCCGACTTACTAGATGTGCAACCTAACCTGCTAATTTGTTGTGACGCTAGTTGGCCATCTGCCATAGTGGTGCTATGGTATTGTGTCAAGAGACTGGCCACTTTGTAATGCCAGCCAAAATCTAACCGAATGCAATACCAAGCTACAATATTGCCACAATATCTTGAAACATGATAGATACACACTGCTGTCATGTCTGATAGGAGTTATAATAGCCTTTATGTATGATAGGAAGTAAAAGCCAAGAGCAATTCGTTATTTGGTTTATCATGGACAAAAGAAGTATGTCATTGTATGTGGGCTTATTGCTCCTTTCTGTGAAATTGACGCTATAAACTGACGTCCGACATCTTATGCGCCCTGACAAAGATACAACTTGTAGTGTAGCAACTACTATCAAATATTAGAAAATTAATTCATTCTAGAGCACTCCGTTACAAGACAAGAATTGTATAGAAATCATCACGACCCCTCTCTGTGTATGTCCCCAAAAGCTCCAAAAGTGCAACCTCGCCAGTTTCTGGAACCGAAATAGTTGAGTAGGAGAATAGCATAAAATTAGCCTTGTTTGCAGTTTTTCTATGTCCTATTCAGTAGAATGCTAGTCATGTAAAGTATCTGGTACCTTATTTATTTGCGCACTGTAGTTTGAAGATGTCATATGTAGTAAACGGAGCCTGTGATTTTCTTGTGATGCCTATGGTAAAATCTAAGCCATCTCTCGTGCATAAAACTACCAACATTTTAGTATCAGATTATCGATACATTTCTAGACAGACCGGTGTTCTCTTTGAAGTGACTATACTTGAAAGTTCTTAATTGGTCAGTTTGGTTGTGTTTTGCCATTACCTCAACATATTCAACATCGAGATGAATAATTTTATGCTTTATAGCAATACGATATTGAGCAGTGTTAGCAGAGGTCTGGAGCGTATTGTTCAATATTGATCTAGGGAAAATAATTTAATTGGTAATAGCCAAAGATTAGATCCCAAATTGTAAATTTATATTGATTGTGTGTTACTGATCAAAACAGGTGTATAAAACTGGCACATCTAGGGCAAAATATTGTCACATACGAACCAGTTTTACATTACATCAAATGTAAACCCATGCAAAAAATGATTGGAGGGTGCATAATCATAGTATGAACAAAGAAATGAAACAGCAGGGTACTGCTTTGAAAAAGAAAATCGTCCAATATTGTGCAAAACTGCAAAGGAAGTAATTTTAATAGACGATCCCTTTCATTTTCTATGGAGATGACAACCTAATTCAATATAGACAACAGCCTTTGAGCAGTCGTAATTAAAAGCAAACCTGGATAGCACATAGACTGGGTATACCTGGGCAACATTACCTAACAATCTGCGCTGTCCCTTGTGTTTAACGGATATCGAGTGGTACTTATCATTATAAATTATTAGAAAAAGAAATCAAGAACCGCTCTTAGAAATTTCATTCCTTGATTGTCGCCACTCGACATTATTTTACTGCCAAATTGAATGTTGTTGAGCGATAGATCTGTACATCGGAGTCATATTCACTACTTCAAGAATTCACATTGTATTGTTTTTATGGTATTTTTAGCGCGTGAGGAAAGCAAGTGATGCACTTGTCCGTTCTCAAGCGCGGAAATCAGGGAACGTGTCCAGGTTCGAATGTCATATTTAAACGTATTTTTACTGCACTTCGTTTCACTCTAAACGTCAGGCGGCCGGTAAGATATGTGTATTACATCTTGGGGTACTCATTTTGCCAATGCAAGTTCCTTATCCTGGGGATACTGACATTGTCCTAATGATCGGAACCAAAACAGTTTCACACCAGTCTTACTTACTAGTAAACATTTGTGGTAAACACGATTAAACTTTATTAATTGTGGGCGAAAGTTAAATGTCAGTATTTAATAATCCTCTTATTTTTAAACAAATCTCAGGTAGTCCTTTGGGACTATCAACTCCTTTTTATGTATTCTTATGCAATATTACTTTTGTTTTCAAGCCTGATTTTTGTCCGCTATTGGGTCATGACTGACCGAATGTGTTCTATATATTTTGACACTTCAAGGTGCTGTACAATTTACAATCAATTTATAAAGATCACGTTGCTCCAAAAGTTACGAACTCCCGTACATATATTGCGTTCAAGGGAATGCTTGTATCCGTATTTAACAGTTCACTATAATGAATATCAAAATATCCTATTCCATTTATCCTATTCATATGCTCGGGAAATCGGGGCACAAAACGACAGACAAATCGTCACGTAACATTAAAGAAGAAAATAACCCACCACCATGACCACTTGCTTTCAACAAGCAGGTGTAGCATCTAACTATATATAACTTTTGGACCTTTTATTGTCAGATGACGGAATATTGCTGACAGTTTCAAATGATATAAGGAATACAATACGATGAGTAGATGACAGTCCTACTTAAAGTGTCGGCTGGCATAAAAGGTAGAACAGTATCGTGTACATCTCTAATGCATCCTTCATTGTAATATGTAATGTAATTATGATGTAAAATGTAATGTATAATGTCAATTTTACCTTGTTAATTTAAAGCCTATAACAATAAAAGTTACTCAGTTGGAATTCTATCCAAGCACACGATTCGTAACTCGGTACTTAGCGCCTCAAAATACTTGTTAGATATATGCAACCATATCCACTGCTGTCATCTTGTTAATACGTGTCAAAACAAGAGATGATATCATTATTAGTCTCCTCATTCCATATCAAAATAGTAAAACAAAATCGACCGATGGTATGGAAGCATTTGCATTTTATATTTTTACAGTATGTTTCCTTGTAAATATTATATTACTGCTTCGTATTCATTCGTGTTAATAACAGCCATCACTATTATTGTTTAATTATACGAGTACAGTCTCACATTCTAATCTAATTGTTTTTGCTCTGTCAAATTAAGGTCAATAACGATTTGATTAAAGTTTAATTAATAGGAATGTTGGTTTCATATTGATTACTGTAATTACACAGGAAGAGTGACAAATCGTTATTGTATTCAGCTGTATTTTTCAGGTATAAAACTTGAATGACATCTCAAGCGTTCACGTATAAATATTTCATCATTCACAGAAATTAATTTACATTTAGGTTTCCTAAATAAATAGCTATAAAATGTCCCTCAATTATAACACCGCACAATTGTGATAAGATGTACCCGTAAAACAAAGTCCAATATAGAAACTGGTACTTGTCTCATTAAGACAGACCATCACGATATGTTAATTAGGGTCAGGGATTACTAATCTTAAATCCTAACCCTAACCCTAAAATAATTAACATAACAGTAACCCCTGACCCTAATTAACATATCCTGATGGCCTGTCTTAAAGACCCATTCAGTGATCCCAGCGCAAGTGTAAAAAAATAATATGTTTATAACTTGCTCAAAAGTGAAGGATAAGTCATTCAAATTGTCATTTGGTATTTTTGAAATGACAAATTTGGCAAAAAAGCGAAGAAAACAGCAGTACTGATGAAGTTGAAGCCCCATTCAAATACATGTACATGTGGCTAATTTAGATACTGTCAGTATCTAAATTACAGATTCGTGTAAAATGTCTTATTTTGTCTTAAATACACGGCTTTCGGCTGAACCACTCGTAGGCTATGTTAGCACATCAATAACAAAGGTACCAAAGTCTGAATTTTGATGATTTTTACGATCGTCCGGATGAGCAAATCACTGAACGGTCCTTTAAATGAGACATCTACCTAGACACTGCATGTACAGCATTGGGTGAAATGTGATCCGTCCCTGAGTAGATGATGAAATTGTTTAAACATGTTGATAGCTATTAAATATTTGTATTGAAATAAAAGTCATAGAATTAACAACTGAAGAATTTTGTCAACGGCATTTTGTACCAGTACTTTTATGTAATCATTGGTACAAACAGGTATGCTCAAATTATGTTACACAAAATACATAAATAACGAGTTGTTATTCGTTCTATTTCCTCTTATCTTTGATTTATTTCCCTGTTTTCTTTCCTTTGTTGGAAATATCAAAGGCATTTTCAAACTTTGGAAAATAATACAATGGTCGGCTTTGTGATCAGCATTAGAATCAGAATTAGAGTAATAGTAAAAATGATTATGAAATTGGCGTTTCTTGTGTTTTTTAATTCATTCTTGAAATATCTTCCGATGAAACTAAGGCAGTAGAATGTTGTGTGTTACCAAAATAACAAACCTGTTTCACATTCCAAAATATCTACATTTACAAATTTAAAGTCATGTAAAAAAAGCTTGAAGGAGAAATACTCACAGTATAAGCATAGAAATGATATTAAAAGTACGGTACTCCTCTGGTAAAAAAATCATCTAAATACAGTGCACAATTGCAAACAATGTAATTTGAATAGGTGATCCCTTTTATGTTATACGGAGAAGCGAACCGAATTCAATCTAGACAACAGCCCCTGAGCAGTAATAATTAAAAGCAAACCTGGATAGCACAGGGACTTCCAGAAAAGAAACGTAAGTAAAATGGGTACCTGGGCAACATTACCTAACAATCTGCGCTGTCGCTTGTGTCCAACGGATACCGAGTGGTATTTTTCATTATTAATGAATAGGAAAAGAAATCAAAAACCTCTCTAAGAAATCTCACTTCGTCGATTGTCGCCACTCGACATCATTTTACTGCCAAATTGAATGTTGTTGAGCGATAGATCTGTACATCGGAGTCATATTCACTACTTCAAGAATTCACATTGTATTGTTTTTATGGTATTTTTAGCGCGTGAGGAAAGCAAGTGATGCACTTGTCCGTTCTCAAGCACGGAAACCAGGGAACGTGTCCAGGTTCGAATGTCATATTTAAATGTATTTTTACTGCGCTTCGTTTCTCTCTAACCCATCATACGTCAGATAAGATGTGTATTGTGGGATTTAATTACATTTTTGCTAGACTTTGATGCCGCAGCGTTGTTAACAGCAATAATGGTTGTTATGATTATATCAATGATGTTTCAGTAATGGGTCATTATTGATGATGTTCATTATGATTTGCTTATCACTCTATCATGTTTATATGAAGAGCTTTGTTTCAAAACCCCTTACATCCACTTGCCCAAAAACTGCTTTTGTTGCAAACCCCCATATATCAGTGACTTTTTTGATGATTTTTTGATGTGTTCTCAAAAATGGGCAAGTGGATGTAAGGGGTTTTGAAACAAAGCTCTTCATATAGTATATTTTGAAGGCCACGCGGATCATCTTGGGGTACTCATTGTTGCAATGCAAAAACCTTCCTTATCCTGGGGATAAATTCGTTATCCTAATGATAAGAGTCAAGCATTGGTCACACCAGTCTTACTTACTAAACTTACTTTTAGTACTTTTGGTAAACACGATTCAACTTTATTAAATGTACGCGAAATCAATCCCTCTTATTTTTTAAATCTCAGGTAGTCCCTCGGGACCATCATCTCCTTTTATTGTTTTATCTATTTCTGTGCAATATTTCCTTTGATGGTGTGCAAATGTCCCTAAGAGGTTTTACCAATCAATTCCACTACGTTCTAGAGCAAATTTACTTTTAATATTCACTCAACTTCCCCAGCACCTTGTTCATTGAGCACAGCAGCATCTTTTCAATCCCGATGTTATTCTATATATTTGATAATTCAAGGTGCAATTAAATAAACAATAAATTTAAAGGACCATGTTCTTCCACATGAATATGTTAACAGAACTGAAAAACACATTTACGGACTCAAAATCGAACATTTATATATACTTTTCCATCGAAAACAGCAATATATCCGATTCTATTTACCCCCATCCATAATGCTCGGAAACATCGTGGTACAAAACGACTGACATATCATCACGTACCATTAAGAAGAAAATAGCCCACCACCATGACCACTTGCTTTCAACAAACAGGTGTAGCATCTTACTTTAACTTTAACAATTAGCTGAATTTGAAAGGAATGGCCCAGCAATTATGATTGTCAGGGTACGGAATGTTGCTATTAAACAGTTTCAAATGAGACTTGGTATATGACGTTGAAAGTATGAAATATAATACAATCCCGGAATAAAATGAGTCGATGACAATTGATTTACTTATACGCTATCGACATGTATCATGTGTTTCTCTCAGTACATTCTTCTTTTCTTGAAAGATGATTCAATCAACAGAGTTCATTGTCCTAACAATAACACCGGGCAATAACAGCACATCGCCATAGCTATAATGCAATGCAGTGTAATGTAATGCATAATATGTAATGTATAGAGTAATGTAATGTAATGTAATGTAATGTAATGTAATGTAATGTAATGTAATGTAATGTAATGTAATGTAATATGTAATGTAATATAATATAATGTAATGTAATGTATTGTAAAGTATTATAATGTAATGTATGTGATGTATAATTTGCAATGTAGACTATTACCTACTTAATTTAAACCCTAACAAGTTAACAGCCTACGTAATTGGAATTCTGTCCAAGCGGACGATTCACAAAGACTACTCGGAACCTAGCGCCTCAAAATTACTATATACGACACCTATCCACCACTGCTGTCAACGGGTTAATAATAATATGTGCTACAAAACAACGAGAGATGATATCATTATTAGTCAGTCTCATCACCCTTGTCAAAATCATCAAACTAAATTTTAAAAAAATGACCGTTTGTGTGGACGTATCCTACAATGTTTTACAGTTTAATAATGATTTGCAACGTTCAAATAATTATGTAAAACGCTGATGTTTTACGGAAAGGGTGTTTCCATGGTTTCTCATATCTCGCAGTCTCGCCTCAAGCAGTGAAAAGGCAAACAGACAAAGGCGTTTTTCTTTATTTCACAAAGAAGTGTTTTTTAATTAATTGCAGAACTCTTTGAATTTTGTTCTTGGAGATGTTGAGAGAATATGTCATAATGGAGAATCCTTTTGTTTCAAAAGTGCATAAAAATTTTGGTGCTCAACAAAATAAGTTACCTATCGTGCATTGTCAGACTATTGGGGTCAATAATAAAATAACTTGCACAATTTCTATAAATCTAATGAGTAATTACAGATTATCCTTCTCCTTTCCTCTTTGGTTTATCTGTTTCCTTCCATTTTCTACTGATTAATTTTGGAGAACATCAAAGGCGTTTTGGAATTAGGATCTAAATCCTCAATAAATCTTGTCACAGGAATATCTGAATACAGCCAAGTTACGCGAGCAAAATCCCTAATCAGACACCACAAATTATACTCTGAAATTAAAAAAAGGTCGTTAACATTGAAACTCAGCCAATACATCTTCATCTATGATGAGTATAGTCATTTTGAATCTGCCAAGAGGAATTAAAGAGAGACGAATATCTGGGAACTGAGGGAGGCAATTTGATCCATCTTATCATTATCGTCATATAAGTAGAGCGGAAAGACGACTCACTGGTACATGCAGTATGGTTATGGATTGATTGAAAAAAGCTTCAATTATTACAATCAGCATGGATTAAGACAAGGACTAGGAGCATATATATTTTCATGTTGAATACCTCATTGGATATAATTCTTGCAAACACTTTTATAGTGTACTACACGTTTAGATACTACATCCAGACGATAGATACAGGGTGACCCTGAAAGAACTGATTCGTCGGAAACTGAATTTTTTTTTTTTTTACTCATAAACCAAACATAACTAAATAACCGATGTGGTTGATGAATATATCAGCTATCACATACTTTTTGAATTTTGACAATTGACCGCTTCGTTTTTTAAATAAAAGAATTTTACGAAACTACCTCATTTTCAATCCGTTCCACGGAGTCAAATATATATTAATGACAATAGACGCCTCACGCGTTGATGATCCACAGTGATTAGCGCTCCGAATACAGTCGATCTATTGATATTTGAATCCGTGGAAAGGTTTGAAAATGAGGGAGTTTCGTAAAATTCTTATATTTCAAGAACGGTGTGATCAATTGTCAAAATTCAAACAAGTATGTGATAACTGTGATATTCTTCAATCACACCAGTTATTTAGTTATGTTAATTTGTGGCATTAAAATACCCACACAATTAAGTTGCTGACGATACATTGTACAGTTCTTTCAGGGACACCATGTAGAGATAGTCAGTTGTACATCGTAAATGAACATAAATATTATAATTTAGTTATTACAGCTAAAAGCGTAAAGCTTAATAGCCGGTAACTTACGCGAACCTTATATTTGTTGGTTTTAAGTTCGTAGTTATACCAGAGTAAATTCACACAGCCACGTTTTATATTCTTATATTCTTCACAAAATTGATACTATAGAATTATGGATTTGAATGATAATGGCATTTAATAAGACACTAGATAGTTTAGTGCAATTCTCCATTCATTTTTACAAATGGAATAATTTTTAACTGCTTTGCACTGATAGTTAAACAGTTGTATGAGTTGAATTGAACAACATTGGAAGATGGTGGTGTGTCTGCAATCCGTTTCAATCTTCTATTTTGCATTGCTGTCAAAATCACTTACCTATTTAACATACGTATATGCATGATACTTATTGTATAGTGGGGAAAAACGTGAATACTGGTAGATTGAGCTACAGGAATGTACATATTATCGTGTTACATTGTGTATAATAATTCATGTTCAAGCTTGTACTCAGTTGAGTTGTGCTCTCACAGAAATGTAGCTGGAATCATAGACACTATATACATTATAGTACTATAATATATTCTATGTTGTGAACATATCCCTGGGAAAAACTGTTAAATCCAGCTGAACAAAGATACCATGTACAGCTGCAAAACTACGCTTCAAGTTATGCTTTCTCAATTAATTTTTCTTCAATCATCGCTCTATCTCTCATTTTTTGTCTTTCTCTCCTCTCTCCGTCGCTCACACTTTCTCTTGTACTCTTCCTTTGCCTTTGTACCAGATTTGTATCTACCAATGCCGAATAAAATTATGTGTGTGTAACATAGCACGAAGATAGACTGTAATGAAAACTACTCTTCTAAAACTCTATTTTATGAGCGCTGAAGAAATCAGTTTAAGCATACATACCAAAATATATAATATTAATGTTATACGACAAGCACTTTAAAAAAATCTACGCAGGTATCTTTAAGTTCAATGCTGTAAACACGCTACTTTGACATAATATATAAGTGCGTCTCAGCATGTTGCATATTTCCAATTACATTTAAGACAAGTGGCGGGACAAGAGGCAAAATTGGAATAACTAGGACGAGAAAACACTGACCTCTTGAGGTCTCAGGGACCTGGGAGCATAGACTTTACGCTTTAGTCATGTTAGTGTCTTTTGACTGTTCTTATATGGATTTTTAATGATTTGCCATAAAATGTGTATTAAATTGCGAATTTCAAAAATCAAAATTATTTGATATCAGAATGACATTCTTCGTATTCAGAATGCAATTCGATATGTCTGATGTGCTCTAATGTCCCAAAATAAATACTGTCCAAACGTTCATACCCCAGCCCTTAATCGTACGCACATGAAACTTGAATTTACATTAGGCACGTTCACATTTATATCTACAAGATTGTGGTAATAAGCCCGATCATGTTGGTGTTAACAATTTATTTTCAAGTGTTGAACAATTTATTTTGTAATATATAATTATTTATATTTATAAGATAAAAATATACATTTAAGTTACATATTTTATCTGCGGTGGATGTTGTGTGGCTATCACCTATTTGTATTTTCCTTTCATGTTTCGTAATTTGATAATTTGAATGTGTGGATGATACTGATAGATAGTTGTTTGATTGCAGTGGTTTGGATGTGGGTGTGGAAGTGGTGTAAGCAGATGACGTATACAGGTATGTATGGGTTATGTGACAATTGCGGGTTATTGCTCGGGTGTTACTGTGTGTTGTATAGAATAAGTAAGGTTCTTTAGTGTGGTGCTGCAAAATGTGGGAAAAGTACGCTATGCGGGCGGGCATTGGTAGGGGTGGGATAGGGGTGTAGGGGTTTGGCAAGATAGGAAACAGATTGCTGAAGATGAAAACACTATTTTATACAATTTACCTTTATAGAACCTGATGCCTCTCAATATTAAATGCACAAATTACATTTTCTAAAATCCATACAATAACAAACATCGAGAAATTAAAATACACATCATTTACCTTCATTATGATCATAGCAATCAGCTTAGAATTCCATGTATTGGCATACACACCAAAACAGCACGGCTTAACTATTCAGCTCAGCGCACCTGCTATGTGTCGCCTCAAAGGGTCGGTCACTTGCCTTTTAATTAAGGCCCCTACTGCCTACAGGCTTTCCTAATCAGTCTGCTTCTTAACTGCTGCATAGAATTTGTTAAAGCATCAGCAGCAACACACTGACATTGCAATAAGGGCAGGTTATCAAGCGGTGATGATGAATTACAAAATAATGCGTTTCCTTTCTCAAATTAATGCATCCCACTTAGAAAAATACCGCCGCTAGATTATGTTTATTGCTTCATCCATGTACGAAAAATAATTTCACCAGTGCATCTACAACGTTAAGAAATGTTGCTGCTGGTAGAAAGAGGTACTAGTATCCAATGCAACATAAAACCACCTTTGCATTTAAACGTTGGTCACAAATACACTTGCTATGTTGGAAACACGTTGCTGTTGTAATGCAGTGCTTGTTGAAACGTAGATGGTTGAGAGCATTGGTTATATGCCAATTTTCCCCGGGCATTAAAAATCTGCTGCCATGTATTTATGAAGCTCTCAACTGGGTCGAATCGTTGAGCATTTGAGAGGTATGTTATTACAGCTAGCACAGCACAGACTGATGCAGAACTCTATGATATAACGATGCAGTGTACAAATGTAAAATTGTGAGCAAGAGAGGTCGGTCGAGAAACTCCTAGACAAGAATGACTATCAGGTTCAATCAGGTTGTGGCAGTGTGCTTACATAGTATCATATATCTTTCATGTAAAAGAAAAGCGTGCACCGTATCTCATCTGCACCTCAGAATCACTCAACAAATTTACCCCCTTACATGTGTCTTGTTCCACGAGCCGCCGACGATTATTAACTTACGAGAACGATATAAGCTTTCGGTGGAAATGGTTTTTGTAATTCAGAATAATGCCGTCAGAGTGTTTCTAGTTGTTAAATATGCTTATTACTTTTTCCCTTTTTAGTTTACTACGAGGGGCAGTCAGTATGTAATGAGAGTTGACTGTTAACCCCATTTATGAATTGTTTTCATGACATTTCTCTGTGATCACATAAACACTGTACCTTTGTCTTTCAAAAATCACATGTAAAATCTATATCACACACTTGATTGCGTAACAGCATTAGCATAAAATCAATTGTCTACAGTCACTGGCTGAAAATGAGTCGTTTTGTTAAAGGAAATAAGAGGCTGAAATGAGGTATTGTTGTATATTTGAGATTTTCTCGGGAGAAAAAGTATGGAGAGTGCTGCCTTTTGAAATAGTAGTTGGGCTGGAATGTGTGGTCAGATTCGGTTATTTTTGACAAAGACAATGCTTTTCTTTCTATAAACATTTTGATATCGCCAACAACTTTTTTTGCCAGTTCTGTTGACTAATCTCCAAATATTACAATAGGAGTCTCCCTAGAAAATATGTTAAACCGTGATTAAAATATAAGTGTCATTCTACTCTTGTTACATTTTTACCAAACGTATTGGTACAGAGAGAAAGGTCATCGTTTGAGTGAGAAATTTACTTTTTCTGTTCATTTGAGGTTGAGATCATCCATAAAAAATCACATGAATTGTTAAATTTCTATTTACATAGCATTTTGTAATGTTTTAAGCCCTATTTACATGAACTTTTCATACATTTCCAGCATGTTCTATCGGTCATCCCACCTACGCATGCGTAGTTTGTTGTTTGATTTGCATCAGTAATCATCATACTGAGTACTAGCTCTCACATGTGACCAGTTATTATTTTAATCCGTTTCGGTTTGCAGATAATTAATGTCATTTATAATAACCGCATTTTCATTTTCGCCATATTTGCAGAATAATGTTGCTTATCTTCAAGTCCTAAGTTGTTAAAGTTCAACGACATCGCATTGCCACCCAGGTTTAATAGCATGTCTCATATTTTACCAAAAGCAGACCCTGGACCTAGTGTTTATACCTGCCGAAAATTAGCCATATGCGCCATGTTCTCGTGCTGTTCTCGGACGTTTTAATCACATGTCTTTCCTGTAATTTAAAAGGCCCGTCTTTTTGCGTGATTTGACACTGACACTAGTCTAGTCTATTGATTTTAGGCTAATGTTGTTACGTAATGGGTTGTTTGACAGTTACAGTGTTTATAAGATCACGGAGAAATGCCATGAAAATATTTCATGGGTTACCAGTCATCTCCAACTCTCATTATATACTGACTGCCCCTCCTACAAGCAACGGCTAGTCTCAAAGACTGAAATAAGGGTATGAATTTACAGAGACACGTTTGCTTCAGGCTTGTGAATAATGGTGCATTGATTACACATAAATCAGGATTGGATTCACGAGATAAGGCGAACAGGTCAGAAATCCAAGCTGCATATGATAATCAAATAAATCACTTGAATATAACAATTAGTCAAACCATTTATTTGATTTCGAGAGAATGAAAATATTGGTCCAAACCTAAAATGATCTACTTGCGACGAACGGAACTTTTAAAATTGAAAAAAAAAAAAATTGAAAACGTAATTCAAAACATCTTCTTGTGATCGTTGTATATATGTGATAGAATTGAAGAGCCCCCTTTGAGAGACAATTTGAGGTGCAAATCAAGTCGAATATCGTATGTCTTATAATTGATTCTGCTTGATATTCCCGGAAGGCAGAAAATGAATTTTGTGTTGACAGAGAATTCGAATTGCGTATCATTCCTTTCAACAAAAATGAAATGACATATACCATGTATAATACTGTCCGCAATTGTTCGCAGTTGTTCGTCTTAAAAAATGATTTTTTACTACAGGGATATGCTATTCTTTTATATTTATTTTAACGTCCGCCTTTCTTAAGCAAATATTTTGTTTTCCAATTACCTTACGTATATGATATCATAATTTGCCATGCCATTAAATCGACTGTTGCGCTCTCATGCAACTACAGTCACCAATGATATCAGCAAATTTGACCAAGATATAAATACATTGTACTTGTAATAGCAATAACATAGCGAATACGTTGGGTCATTTTATGTTTCGGTAAGTCAACTTCGCAACATCTCAGTTCTATGTACTGATTTCTGTTGCTGCATTCAGTTGCATCACATGTAACCAATCAATAGAATATACCTCCAACAAAGGAAACCAATCAGACTATACTGATCTCTTTCTCACAATTCATTTTTGGTATAGATTTAGTCTATAAGCATAAGAACAGACCTAAATGTCAAAGAGAAAGTATGGATATGATGCTCACCACGCCATGCTCACCTCTGAATAGCTTGACAAAATCCGCAATCATCTCGTATGCTCCTTTGCATGTCATACATGTTTCATATTGTAATACATCGTGTAATACATTGTGATTTGTGATTTAAGTCGGTATTCTGTAATTGATTACCGGCTCCAAATTCCTCAGACAATCAGTAGAGTTCTTGACGTTTTGTAAGGATGGATTAATATTCCAATTTTTATATAGACAAAGAAGTTACACTTTAATCTATTAGAGAGCCCGCTTAACCTACATAACATTCAGTATTAGACAACTGATATTCACAAAGCATACAAAAGAATTCGCTTTACTTTCCAATTCCAGTCTACCAGTATTGCAGTACACATAGCTGCTAATAAGCAAAATTATTTTATACCAGTTTATTGTATCTCGTAGTTTTGAAGAAGTCGCGTATTCTTGATAAATTTATCAATAATCGAAGAGTTCAATTGAAACCTTGGACGTGTATTCACAAGTAGAAAAACAATTCTCCATTCTATGCAATTTTAAAGTTATTCGGAGATAATTACTTCTATAATGTTATAAATATTAAATACGCCTGAGACATTCTCATAATTATATTTTACCGTATATTCTTTTTTTTTTAAATTATATTATTGCGCTCTCATGCAACTACAGCCACAACTTTGACAAGATAAAAAAATATATACTTGTATTATAGCAGAGAAGATGTACATCTTCTCTGATTATAACAATAATGAGAATGCGTCGGGTCGTTTTATGTTTTCAGGTAAGCCAACCTCACTGCTTAATTGAGCATCTCAATTCTTCTACTAATTGCAACCATTGATAATGTGCAACTTTGACCGAGATTTAAATACATGTAATAGCAAATAGCTACAGAGCGAATGTATTAGGTCATTTATATTTTATATTTTCATAAAGTCAACCTCACTGTTTAATTCAACATCTCAATTCTTGTACGTGGTAATGCTTTTTTTTATACTGGGACCCTAAAAAAGGCATGCAGGGCTGTCACATTTTGCAAATCATTTTGTCTTCTTATTCCTATATTTTTGCTCAAATCCATCATGAACAAATGTTTTTGCTCTTATTTTGAAGAGAAATTGTTAATCTAATGAATTAATAACAAGTACAATTAAACAAATATATTAATTAATTGCAACAGCTTAATTAAGTTAATTATTCAGGGGTGGTGCCGGAAGTGGAGGAGCCGGAAGCGGAGGAGTGTAAATTTAATGGGAAGTTGGTGTGCATCAATAAAATTTATGCACTTCGGTGCCTAGACATAAAAATGCAGTTGCAAAGTGTGAATCTTATTTTTATATACTATAATTGCTTAATAGTTAATCTCAATGAACTTTAGTAATTAAGGATTTAACGAGCTTTTAATTAATGCAGTGGAATATGTCTGTCATGCAATCCAATGAGCATTAAATTTTGCATGCATGGAAAAAAAAGAATGAAAAGAGGAAAACTCTTTAAGCTTGTTTTTAATATGTTCATAGTACATAATACAAACATGACCACATTTCTGTTGCTACATTCTGTTGCATCACATATAATAGGATTTACCCTCAACAACGGACACGAATCAGACTATCTGTTTCTCGCCTCTACAAAGGAGTGATTCACAGTTCATACAGTGGTTTAGCCCGTGGTAAAGCACAATAATCTGTGGGTAAAGGAGCAGATGTTCCCCCTGTGAGGAGTCTTTCCCACCTTCTATTCCACTGCTGCATTCTGTTGCATAATAGGAGTTACCCTCAACAACGGACACGAATCAGACTATCTGTTTCTCGCCTCTACAAAGGAGTGATTCACAGTTCATACAGTGGTTTAGCCCGTGGGATAAAACACAGTAATCTGTGGGTAAAGGAGCAGCTGTTCCCCCTGTGAGGAGTCTTTCCCAGCCCTTATTCCACTGTAGGATGTTGGTCGCCCTGAAATTGAAGGTTTTTAGGCCTTTTTGTGCTTTTTAAGCCTACTTTTGACCATTTTCGTCAAATTTTCCTCCTTGAAAGTTACCTAGCCCTTCGTTCCCTACTGCCCCCTGAAAAAGTAAAGGCTTCGCTACTGAGTTCACACTTTCTTGAGTTAATCAATGGCGCTTGCTAACAAACCATTGGAAATTACAATAGGAGAACAAAAAAACAGAAACTTTAAGTACATGTATTGTTATGCAATACGACGAGAAATCAAAGAAGGCCTATTTCTCCCGGGCTATTTCTGGACTCCACAGATCATGACACGACAATTATTACTTCTCTTTTCTCGAAGTTAAAATGCAATCGTCAAGCATCTAACGGTGCTGTTTGCAGCAGTCCCTGACTCCCTTGTAGAAACTCTGCTTTGAATTACAGACAAGAAGCTATACAAGTAAAA
Organism: Amphiura filiformis; assembly: GCF_039555335.1. Classification (NCBI taxonomy): domain Eukaryota; kingdom Metazoa; phylum Echinodermata; class Ophiuroidea; order Amphilepidida; family Amphiuridae; genus Amphiura; species Amphiura filiformis. The sequence goes on from NC_092633.1 coordinate 73,891,484, forward strand.
AGGGCGGTGACTTACAGCTTTCAATGTAATAATAGTAGTGCAATAAAATCGTATGTCCCATTTACGCTTCCGATGTGTGAGTTGTGCATACGATGTTGCGGTTATTACCTCCTCTTTCTTCAGGAAACCCCGATTAGGAGTTCTGCATGTACACATAGACTGCCCTTTAGTCTACGGAATATCACAGTGGTGTACCCCTTGTCTGACAATATTCAGTTTAGGTTGCACATTTATCGAAGAAATGGTGCCTCTAAAAGAGTCGTTTAAACTGGATGTCTCTTTGGTGACTATAAAAAGAATCTTTCAAAGTATGTTGCAGCTATATATTGTGTTGAAGAATCGGTTATTATTATTATTATTATTGTTATTATTATTATTATTATTATTATTATTATTATTATTATTATTATTATTATTATTATCATTATTATTATTTAGTATTATTATCAGTATTATTATCATTACTATTATAATTATTATTAAGCCACGCTTATATAGCGCAATAACGTACAATTCATCTCAATGCGCATATGAAACAATCAAGGAAATAATTATATAATACAGTAACATGTATTACAGAGTAAAGCAGATTTAAAGTACAACATATGAGAAATACGCGTATATCATCAAATGAAAAAGAAAAACATTAGTTAGCACACCAGACATTAGTTTGAAAAGAAAACCGTAAAAAGCAAACCAGAAAATATTAAATCACCCTAAAGAACTGCTGATCACTGATGGGAATGTGTCTGAAATGAAATACCGGTATATAATTCTGGTGTCGAATTACTCTAACTCTAACAACATTATATTAACTTTCAAAATAGGCACGTATCTCTAAATATCAAACCCCGCAATCATCTCGTATGGTTCTTTTGCATGTCATACATGTTTCATATTGTAATACATCGTGTAATACATTGTGATTTGTGATTGAAGTCGGTATTCTGTAATTGATTGCCGGCTCCAAATTCCTCAGACAATCAGTAGAGTTCTTGACGTTTTGTAAGGATGGATTAATATTCCAATTTTTATATAGACAAAGAAGTTACACTTTAATCTATTAGAGAGCTCGCTTAACCTACATAACATTCAGTATTAGACAACTGATATTCACAAAACATACAAAAGAATTTGCTTTACTTTCCAATTCCAGTCTACCAGTATTGCAGTACGCATAGCTGCTAATAAGCAATTTTGTACCAGTCTATTGTATCTCATAGTTTTGAAGAAGAAAAAACTATATATAGTCGCGTATTCTTGATAAATTATTAGACTTTCAAATATATCAATAATCGAAGAGTTCAATTAAAACCTTAGACGTGTATTCACAAGCAGACAAACTAATTTTTCTATTAACCGCAATGTTAAAAGGGGGCTTTACAAGTGGACACAAGCATGCACGCTGCTTACATCGTTGCAATTTGAAAGTTATTCGGAGATAATTACTTCTATAATGTTATAAATATAATAATATAAATATAAGCGCCTGAGTCATTATCATAATTATATTTTTATCGTAGGAATATTCTTTTATATTTTATTTTAACGTCCACCTTTCATGAGCAAATATTTTATTTTCTAATTACCATGATTACCTTACTTTCCATGCCATTAAGTGGATTTCTGCGCTCTCATGCAACTACAGCCACAACTTTGACAAGATAAAAAAATATATACTTGTATTATAGCAGAGCAGATGTACATCTTCTCTGATTAACAATAATGAGAATGCATCGGGTCGTTTCATGTTTTCAGATAAGCCAACTTCACTGCTTAATTGAGCATCTCAATTCTTGTAAGTGATTTCTGTTAGTAAAAAGGATTTGATATGTGCAACTTTGACCAAGATAGAACATGTAATAGCAATAACTACAGAATGAATGTATTGAGTCATTTATGTTTTCAGTTAGTCAACCTCACTGTTCATTGTTCATTGAACAGTGTTCAATTCTTGTACGTACTGATTTGTGTTTCTCACCTCTACAAAGGACTGATTCGCAGTTCATACAGTGGTTTATCCCGTGGTGTAAAGGAGCAGCTGTTCCCCAGTGAGGACTATTTCCCATCCCCAATGTAGGATGCTGGCCGACCTGAAATTGAAGATATTTAGGCCTTTTGTGCTTTTTTAAGCCCGCTTTTGACCATTTTCGTCCTTGAAAGTTACCTAGCCCCTCTTGCCTCTAACCCCCCCCCTCTGAAAATGTCATGACTTCGCTACTGAGTTTACAGTTTTTTGAGCTAATCAATGCAGCTTGCTAACAAACCATTGGAACAATAGAAAAACAATAAAGAGAAACTGTAAGTATTGTTATGCAATACGACGAGAAACCAAAGAAGACCTATTTCTGGACTCTACAGATCATGACACTACGGTTATTACTTCTCTTTTTCTCGAAGTTAAAATGCAATCCTCAAGCATCTAACGGTGCTGTTTGCAGCAGTCCCTGACTCCCTTGTAGAAACCCTGCTTTGAATTACAGACAAGAAGCTATACAAGTAAAAAGGGCGGTGACTTACAGCTTTCAATGTAATAATAGTAGTGCAATAAAATCGTATGTCCCATTTACGCTTCCGATATGTGAGTTATGCATACTGGACTAAAAACTAGTTGTTGCTCAATAGGATGTTGCTGGTATTACTCTACTTTTTTCAGGAAACCCCTATTAGGAGATATGCATGTACACATGGACTGCCTTTAGTGTACGGAATATCACAGTAGGTTACCCCTTGTCTGACAATCTCCAGTTTAGATTGTACCTTATCGAAGAAATGGTGCCTCTAAAAGAGTCGTTTAAACTAGATGTCTCTTTTTCTACCGAAGATTTGGTTGTATGTTGCAGCTATATAGCGTGTTGAAGAATCGGTGGCCATGAAAAACGATGTTCAATTGGACTGTCCATGATCATCTGAGGGACAGGTGGCTCCGAAAAGAGTCGTTTAAAGTATTATTATTATTATTATTATTATTATTATTATTATTATTATTATTATTATTATTATTGTTATTATTATTATTATTATTATTAGGCCACGCTATATAGCGCAAAAATGTGCAATTCATCTGAATGCGTATACTATGAAACAATCAAGTAAATAATTAATATGACAAAATAACAGTAACATGCATTACAGTAAAGTACAGCATAGGAAAAATACTCGTTATATGCTCACCTCTGAATAGCTTGACAAAATCTGCTATCAGCTCGAATGCTCCTTTAAATAAATAAATAAATAAATAAATAAATAAATGTAGATATTTATATAGCGCTTTATGCCGTAAACTACCCCTAATAGCTTCCCATTGCACCTGGGTGGGGTGAGGCAAGCGAGGCAAATCGCCTTGCCCAAGGGCGCAACACGGTGGTGGGACGGGGAATCGAACCCACGCACGTTGAGCAAGCTGTCAGATTATGAGTCCAAGGCCGTAACCACTGAGCCACCGTGCTCCTTTGCATGTCATACATGCATCATATTGTAATATATCGTGTAATACATTGTGATTTGTGATTTAAGTCGGTATTCTGTGATTGATTACCGGCTCCAAATTCCTCGAGACAATCAATAGAGTTCTTGGCGTTTTGTAAGGATGGATTAATATTCCAATTTTTATATAGACAAAGAAGTTACACTTTAATCTATTAGAGAGCTCGCTTAACCTACATAACATTCAGTATTAGACAACTGATATTCACAAAGCATACAAAAGAATTTGCTTTACTTTCCAATTCCAGTCTACCAGTATTGCAGTACGCATAGCTGCTAATAAGCAATTTTACACCAGTCTATTGTATCTCATAGTTTTGAAGAAGAAAAAACTATATATAGTCGCGTATTCTTGATAAATTATTAGACTTTCAAATATATCAATAATCGAAGAGTTCAATTAAAACCTTAGACGTGTATTCACAAGTAGAAAAACTAATTTTTCTATTAACCGCAATGTTAAAAGGGGGCTTTACAAGTGGACACAAGCATGCACGCTGCTTACATCGTTGCAATTTGAAAGTTATTCGGAGATAATTACTTCTATAATGTTATAAATATAATAATATAAATATAAGCGCCTGAGTCATTATCATAATTATATTTTTACCGTAGGAATATTCTTTTATATTTTATTTAACGTCCACCTTTCATGAGCAAATATTTTATTTTAAATTACCATGATTACCTTACTTTCCATGCCATTAAATCGATTTCGCTCTCATGCAATTACAGCCACAACTTTGACGAGATGAAAATATTTGTATTATAGCAGAGAAGACGTACATCTTCTCTGATTAACAATCATGAGAATGCATCGGGTCGTTTCATGTTTTCAGGTAAGCCAACATCACTGCTTAATTGAGCATCTCAATTCTTGTAAGTGATTTCTGTTAGTAAAAAGGATTTGATATGTGCAACTTTGACCAAGATAGAACATGTAATAGCAATAAATACAGAACGAATGTATTGGGTCATTTATGTTTTCAGTTAGTCAACCTCACTGTTCAATTTGTGTACGTACTGATTTGTGTTTCTCACCTCTACAAAGGACTGATTCACAGTTCATACAGTGGTTTATCCCGTGGTGTAAAGGAGCAGCTGTTCCCCCAGTGAGGACTCGTTCCCATCCCCTCAATGTAGGATGCTGGCCGCCCTGAAATTGAAGATATTTAGGCCTTTTGTGCTTTTTAAGCCCACTTTTGACCATTTTCGTCCTTGAAAGTTGCCTAGCCCCTCTTGCCTCTAACCCCCCCCCCCCCTCTGAAAATGTCATGACTTCGCTACTGAGTTTACAGTTTCTTGAGCTAATCAATGCAACAAACCATTGGAAATTACAATAGGAAAACAATAAAGAGAAACTGTAAGTATTGTTATGCAATACGACGAGAAATCAAAGAAGACCTATTTCTGGTCTCCACAGATCATGACACTACGGTTATTACTTTTCTTTTTCTCGAAGAGAAAATGCAATCCTCAAGCATCTAACGGTGCTGTTTGCAGCAGTCTCTGACTCCCTTGTAGAAACCTTACTTTGAATTATACAGACGAGAAGCTATACAAGTAAAAAGGGCGGTGAGTTACAGCTTTCAATGTAATAATAGTAGTGCAATAAAATCGAATGTCCCATTTACGCTTCCGATGTGTGCTCAATAGGATGTTGCTGGTATTTACTCCGCTTTCTTCAGGAAACCCCTATTAGGAGTTCTGCATGTACACATAGACTGCCTTTAGTCTAATATCACAGTGGATTACCCCTTGTCTGACAATCTCCAGTTTAGATTGCACCTTATCGAAAAAATGGTGCCTCTGAAAAGAGTCGTTTAAACGATATGTCTCTTTTTCTACCGAAGATTTGGTGACTATGAAAAGAATCTTTCAAGGTATGTTGCAGCTATATAGCGTGCTGAAGGATCGGTGGCCCTGATAAAACGATGTTCAATTGGACTGTCCGTGATCCACTGAGAGATAGGTTGCTCCGAAAAGAGTCATATAAAGAATGGTGCCCATGCACTCCCATGCATGGTATGGGCCTAATTCGGAGGCTCTGGATACAATCTCCTTCTGGCAAGATTGCCATGTGTCAGATTATAATGAATTCAAATAATAATGTTCTCTTCACAACCTGTCAGCTCGCAAGAAATTAGTTTTGAAAACATGTTCGCATCGTAGATCTCCCTGTGGAAGAACATCTTCCCTCAACCAAATTCAGCCTTTGGCACTCCGTTGGAGCAGTTGGTGCCACTACTATGTTCCATCGATGGTAATGTTCCGGAGCTATATGTCAACTACTTCCTGACATGTCCAACTCCAGACTGACCCTCGTCTTCGCCGCTCCGTTAGATCTCACGACTTTGCAAATTAAACTCCAACATCTAAACCTTGTTAGCCATGAACGGTCCTTCATTCCATCTTCAGCCCACATATGGAATGTTTTCTAAGCACATATTCCAGGAATTGTGAAACGGACCAGCTTCAAAAAGAAGGTTAACAGCTATCTAGACGCCAACCTGTCAGCTTTACCGTAATGATAACAGCTGCTGATGCCTTGATATGTTTGACATAATAAAATAATGCAGCGTACACAATAAAATTAACTAGTAAATGATAACTAAAAATTATTTATTACTATTATTTATTATTATTATTATTATTATTATTAGTATTATTATTATTATTATTATTATTATTATTATTATTATTATTATTAAGCCACGCTATATAGCGCAAAAGCGTACAATTCATCTCAATCTTGAAACAATCAAGCAAATAATTAATATGACACAATAATAGTAACATGCATTACAGTAAAGCAGATTTAAAGTACAACATATGAAAAATGCTCGTATATCATCAAATGAAATTAGTTTAAAAAAATGAAAAACCTGAAAAGCAAATCGGTAAATAGTCATCCTAAAGTACTGCTGATCACTGATGGGAATGTTTCTGAAATGAAATATATAATTCTGGTGTCACTTTACTCGAACTCTAACAACATACATTAAATGTCAAGACAAGCACGTATCTCTGAATATCAAAACCCGCAATCATCTCGTATGCTCCTTTGCATGTCATACATGTTTCATATTGTAATACATCGTGTAATACATTGTGATTTGTGATTTAAGTCGGTATTCTGTAATTGATTGCCGGCTCCAAATTCCTCAGACAATCAGTAGAGTTATTGACGTTTTGTAAGGATGGATTAATATTCCAATTTTTATATAGACAAAAAGTTAAGACTTTAATCTACTAGAGAGCCCGCTTTACCTGCATAACATTCAGTATTAGACAACTGATATTCACAAGAATATGTTTAATCTGTACTTTCAAATTCCAGTCTGCAAGTATTGTAGCTCAGATAGCTCCTAATATACAACTTCATACCAGCTATTGCATCTCATAGTTTTGAAGATAGGAAGAAAAAACAACAACAAGAAGAAAGAGGTCTGGGGCCTTTCAAGCGGGCACGTTGCTTACAACATTGCACTTATTGTGTGACCCTTAAGGGTATCCGTAGGGAGAACACTTTGTTTTACGGCCAGGTCTGGCCAGGTGCATGTTTGTTCGCAGTCTACAGGTGTAACTAGGTTGTTGTATATTCTATAATTTTCCTGGTGTGTTAACTGTGATTACATCTAGACACCAGTTTATTTTTTATTTGAACGGGACCCTAATTTAATGAGAAAAACGCCGAAAAAAAAGAGGCCCGGCAAAAGCCGATTTGCAGACAATTTTGTAGCTACAGACAGCTCGTATTCCATATAACAACTACGGAAACCAATCAGTGCCAGAAGTGTTGATTTATATTTCATCCACTTAGGTTTGGCTTAACCCACTAAAAGGTAAAACTTTAAGGCTGATCATTTTAATTATAGTGTGTGTGTAAAAGTATATTTCTCAAAATGGAGGAGAGCGCCTATGACTATTGTCCGTTCTGTCTACATGGTCTATGATAATTATTTTCTTACCGAAATATATTCACTTAACACAGACCACGGTTGCCAAACAAATGAGGGCAAACCGCGGGTCAAATCATTAAAAAGTCGCCCAATATTTTTTTTATCAACCGTTGGTTTCTATGAGATAAAAAACTACCAGAAGTCGCGTAAGCCAATGTTGAGAAGTCATGCAATATTTTTCTTAACCATCAATTGGTGTCTATAGGACAGGAAATTGTCGCGAGGAAAATCTTCAAAACTCATCCTATTGACCTAGGCCTATTACATCGCGGGTTTGGCAACCCTGCAATATATACAGTTATATAACATCGCACCGCATTGTGAGGTGAACGAACTGAATGTTGACATTGTATTCAGGATTTAAAACAAGAACTGTCTTTAACCAGACAATGCGGTTGGTATAAAACATAGCGTGTGATATCATGATATCAACTTCAAAATCTAAAAACAAAAGTAAAGAAATAATTTAGGGCGAAATAAATAAACAGCGTACAGCAGGTGCTATCTTGTCAATAATGATAAGAGGAACATGAAAAAACCAGCAGCAGATGTCAGCATGCACCCCAGTAAAGAGTTAAATAAAGCAAGGAAAAATCATAATGTGCAGAAGGCCTACTTTTCGGATGATATTCACAGAAACAAAAAAAAGAACTAAAGATCTAAAAACAAAAGTAAAGAAAATGAGGGCGAAATAAATAAACATCGTACAGCATGTCATGATAATTATACACTTCGACCAAAAATTAAAAAAATACTTAACACGCGACATAAATAAACAGCCATCTATCAAGAATGACAAGAGGAACATGAAAAAAAACCACCTAATATATGAGAGCATGCACCCCAATAAAGAATTGCTTTAAAATAAAACAATGAAAAATCATGACATGTGAAATGTATGTTGATACACTTATAAATATTACTCAAGGGTGAAATAAAAAACACCTTATCTACCGATATTTCCACAGTTAAACATACTCAGTGATCACTTGTACTAAAACAAAAATAAAGAAATACTTCACAAATGATAAGAGGAACACATAAAAAATAAATAAGCGAGCATGTCCCAAAAAAATTAGTAAAAGATAAAATAATGATAAAACGTACAAGAAGGGGCAAAATATTTGTCGCAAAAACTTATTAAATGCTCATTTGCTCTAAGATATTTAATGTTTGCAATTTACTCCTAGTTTATCATTTATTTATTATTTATCTAGGCTTATATATCTTTTATTTATTTATCTATTAATTTATCTATTTATCAATTTATTTCAATATCATTATTATTAAGTGCCTATTTATAATGATATTTAAATCTATCAACATTATGCTTACGTCATCTAGGAGTTATTATCCCACTTGAAATCGCCATATTATAAACACAAATTAATAAAGAAATACCCAATGGGTGAAATAAAAAGCATGATCTATCTTTTCAAGAATGAAAAGAGGATATAACAAGAGCGATAACCGCACCATAGCTGAACCATGTGGCTTTGGCAGTATATTGTGGTAGGCCTATACCACTGTCATCATTGCATTTAAATTTCAGCTCAATTGAAGCATTTTGAAAACTTGACATTTGACCCCTTTATTGGCCCTTAATGACCTTAAATGAATTTTAAAATATTTTAAACATGTTTAGAATGTCATAAGGATCATTGCGTTTAAATTTCAGCTCAATCGGAGCATTTTGGAAAACTTGACCTTTGACCCCTTTATGACCCCTTAATGACCTTAAATGAATCTTAAAATGTTTTTAAAATGTTTAGAATGTCATAAGGATCATTGCATATAAATTTCAGCTTGATTGGAGCATTTTGAAAACTTGACCTTTGACCCCTTTATGACCCCTTAATGACCTTAAATGAATTATAAAATATTTTTTAAATGTTTACAATGTCATAAGAATCATTGCATTTAAATTTCAGCTCAATTGGAGCATTTTGAAAACCTTGACCTTTGACCCCTTAATGACCTGAAATAAATGTTTAAATGTTTTAAACATGCTTAGAATGTCATAAGGATCATTGCATTTAAATTTGAGCTCAATCGGAGCATTTTCGGTTAAAATGACCTTTTTTGACCCCTGTGACCCCAGGATGACCTCTGACGTTTGGAAATATTTTTATTATATTCTTTATGTTTTCCTCTTTCATATGACACCACTCGTGGCGTCATACCTTCGTGGCATTTAGAGATATCTCCATTTCAGACCAAATGGTTAGTCAGTTAGTAAGCTAGTAAGTAAGTAAGCTAGTAAGCTAGTAAGTAAGTAAGCTAGTAACATTCACTCATATAGGCTGATACCATTTCATGGTTCAGCAAAAATATAACAGAGCATGTCCTATAAACATGATAAAGAATTATTTAAAATCGTACAAATGTGAAACATGTAATATGACATATACTTAAGGGATCTGGAATGAGCGTTTTGAGCGTTTCGACAGTATTTTTGTGGGAAATGAGAGCACATCAGACATATCGAATTGCATTCTGAATACGAAGAATGTCTTTCTCATATCAAATAATTTTCATTTTTTGAAATTCACGATATAATGCAAATTTTATGACAAATTATTAAAATTTGATCTTTTCAAATTTTTGATATATAACAGTCCTCGAAGTAAATTTTATAAATCTAATGACATATTCTTAAAGTGTATGTAGCTGGGAGGAAAAGCCGACGATCAATTGAAAATTTTGACCTTTCATATTGAAGATATGGATTTTATTTCCCAAAAAGACCTATTTTTGTGGGGGGTTCCATATCTTCAATACGAAAGGTCAAACTTTTCAATTGATCGTCGGCCTTTCCTCCCAGCTACATATACTTAAAGAATGTATCATTAAATTTATAAAATTTACTTCGAGGACTGTTATATATCAAAAAATATCAATTTTTAATGATTTGTCATAAAATGTGTATTACATTGCGAATTTCAAAAAATCAAAATTATTTGATATCAGGACATTCTTAGTATTCAGAATGCAATTCGATATGTCTGAATGCTCTAATGTCCCACAATAAATACTGTCCAAACGTTCATACCCAGCCCTTAACATAAAACAAAATAAAACGGTCATGATAATATGACATTAAGGGCGAACACCACTAATGAAGCGTCTTGGTTGAAATGCACGTGAAAATTAATGTCTTTCTTTGCTCAATTTGAGGCCTTTTTGGCTCTCATAGTTGCCTGATGTACCCCGTTACATTTTATTAAGAAACAAGGTAGTATAGTTTCTCTCCATTGATTTTGCAATAGCGTCTCCAGGAGGGGGCTCAGAGGGGCTTTCAGATTTATGCGGTGGGGGGGGGGGGCTTAATGGCTAAAATCGCCAAAAACCGCCTGATTTTACATATCCCTCTAGCGTTGGTTGTCAGTAGATTGCAGTCACTCCTCATCAAGTGTTGACAAAGACAACAGTGGTTGTTGAAACGTACACAGTAAGTGCATTTTCTTGGATCAGATACTACGAACTCTGGTTTACTAGTTTACTCTACCGATCCTGATGAATTTGTTCAATCAATAACGATATCTGGGGACCAATCACAAGCCAGATTCATTTAAAGATGCATTACATCATGACCAATTTTAGTTAGGCCAGAAATTGGCCTAACTCTCCATAGAATCCCGTGTTAAAAAGTTATCCGCAATCCAAAGTCAGTAGTCCACTTGGGAAGCTAACAAACAGAGGGCGTACGGTGACTGAAAAGATTAGATGTGAAAATCTATCAATTGTGCACAAATAATAATCAGAGTTTTAAGCTTAAATGCAATAGCCAGAAGCACAATTGGCAAGTGGAGTACGGAGAAGTCTAGCTACACCCTGGAAGGAAAAAAAACAGTATTTGAAACGAGGAAATGTGCAATATGACTTAATGTAATACATTAGAAAAGGCTTAAAAGGCAACTATTAGGCCCTGATTCATATTTAATCATCATTTAGGCCTGTAAATTAGATTGTCTGTGTAAATTTAGCAGGATCCGACTTTTTATGACGACTTTCAAAATGTGTTACATTTCAGAAACACCAAGCTGTTTGTGAGGTGGCGTTAGCTGTATGGGTTATAGGTTGAACTTTTTACAATATTTCTGGAAAAAAATCCTGAAATCCATATATTAATTTTTACAATGGATGTCGTCATCTGACCTTCTGCTTGCAGAAAGGGGAAGTTTTGAAGAACTGAGTTGTTTTCCCGGCCCCTGTCTGTACAGAAAGTCAGTGGGGGTTATTTACTGGTGTGCACCCTAAAAGGCCCTTGTCATAACCAATGGTGGCGGCATGATTTTTCCGTGCATGAGGGTTTAGGAAAATTAAATTATATGTCTAAACTTGAGGTTGCATGTGTAAAACATGGTCTTTTTTTTAACGCATGTTTGGGGTATTGAAATGATATTTTTTGGCTTGCACAATCATGGTAAAGATCCATGTCATACATAAGAGATTATAGGACATACAATACTTGGTAGGCCTTATGATAATGCGTAAACTTTGTACCTGTTAGGGAACTGAAATCAGACTGAAAACACAAACGTCATTCGAGGCTCTGTCTCACCAGTTGCATTTACAAGGCCCTTGTTATAACCAGTGGTGGCGGATGATTTTTTCTGGGGGAAGGGTCACACAAGGTTCTGAACAGAAACGTCACATACGGACCAACCCACACTACCGAGAACCGCGAATGCCGAGAACCGCGAAAGCCGAGAACCGCTCTAGTTTTCACCTTTATTCTAAAACTTTTCGGAGATATTTCCATACTTATTATTATTTGAGTATTAAATATTAACTTAAGCGCCCGAGTCATTAGCATAATTATCTATTATAATGATTGAGTTTTGTTTTCCTCGAGCACTCCATATAAATAAATAAATCATAATAAAGGTGCATTAATTAATTATTAACATAATTTACGCAGCTTAAATCCTGTGAGTGGATTTAGTCTAAGCTATAGTGCAACTATCCCGACCATATAAAACAAATAGAAACTGACCTTTAACCCGGGGAAAATATATGATATTAGACTACATAACAATATAAATATACGTTGCTTCACAATTGTACCAGATATTATGCAGAGTACGTGGTAATGGTATTGTGTTGATAAGTTCCACATTAAGGAGACTTTTAGAAACTCTAGTGATGAGCGAGTCGTATAGCTTCGTATGTCGTGACTAAATTTATGACTCTGCAATTCAAGTTCTTGGATATATTTTGATTCATCTCAAAAAGCCCATAACATGGAGCAATGTGTTGCAATACTAAGCTTAATTGCACTGTTATCAACTATTTCCTTTGCAACTCATTTTGATGGTTCTTCTAATGATATCTACGATAGACTTGACCATTCCATCATCACTATCCTGGTGGCTCGTTTTGATTCTTTAGAACAACAGATGACAACGTTAACTCAGAGATGCAATGAGTTAGAGGAACGTAACCAACAATTGGAGGTACTTGTGGTTAAACAGACACAAGATTTGTCGGAACTGGCAGAGCAGATTGACCACCAAGAGGACAGGTCAAATTTACTGGAAAAGGCTCTAATGGGTGTACTTTCTAAACAACTCCATGCTTCTTGGAATGAAATTAGCATTCGGGCATTCAGTGACGTTAAGAGCAGCTTTCCTCAGGAAACATTGGAAGAATTCCTCGGTAACAGGGCAGCAGAATTAGTTGCATACTCGCCTTATTTTGGAGACAGTAAAACAAAGACCGCCAAAAGCACGATGAATAGTGACTCTGTTGCCAAGGCACTCAATCTCATTACAGAAACAAACCACAAGTTGACGAAAAAGGTAACCTATAAAAAGTTATTAATGCATGTAGAATAACTGTACCGGAAATATGATTTACGTGAAAGATGAGATTTACGTGAACTCTATCTGTGAACAAAAGCTAACAAAATCGCACTCTGCATTGGATTTTACATGTTTATCAGAACCAAATGCAGCAAATTTTAAATTTTAGAAGTTTAGAAGCCCGTTTTGGAGGGAAATTTTGGCTAATCTTGCATGACAAAAATCTGTTTTGTTATATTATCAATATCTTGTGGAACGTTATTTTGGACATCTTCGTACTTCGTACTTATGCCGTCCACACCACCAGTGGGCTATGTGATGGCTTCTGCTTCACAATGTCTTGCCATCTGCCTCGGTTGGTTGTTAGCCTGCTCATTTCTGTTAAGGTTGGTATTCCTCTTGCTTGCCCATCTGCTTTAGCACACTCCAGCCATCTTTTACTTGGTCTTCCTCTTGGGTCGTTCCATGTGTTTTGCCCTCAATGGTTATCTTTGGGTATCTGTTTATCTCCATCCTTTTAGTACTTCAGTCTTCTTTCTGAGATAGTGTCTAAAACTGTGTGTTCTTTGCCTAGGGTTTCCCGGATAGCCTGGTTACGTATTTTATCTAGTCTGATGACTCCAGCAATTCGGCGGAGGCATGGCATCTCGAAAGTCAGAAGCCTGTTATTGTCCTGCTTTTTGAGGATCCAGGACTCTTATCCATAAATTAGTACATAGAGGATGAGTGTTTGGTATAATTGTAATCTTGCTTGATGTCTTTTACTTTCCAGATGCTGTGGAGACTTTGAACTGCACCTACTGCTTAATTCGGTAACTCACATCTTCCTCACATGTCCCATCTCCAGATATGGTGCCGCCCAGATACACAAATGATTTTACTTGTTCCAGCTTATCTCCTCCAATTATAATATCCAGTCTGTGGTTATATTGAACTTGAGTTTTGGCAATATTTATTTTGAGTCCACAGTTGCTGTTTTCGTTGTGAACTTTGTTTACCAGTGTTTGGAGTTCTTTTGGTGATTCTGCTATTAGAACTATATGTATGTTGAAAAGCTGTGGCGGGATTACACAACCCTGCCTCACACCAACCTTTGTGTGGAACCAGTCGGCCAGTTCTCCATTGACTCTCACGGCACTGTGTGATATTTCATACAGTGATTTCAGTTGGCAGATGATCTTCTGTGGGTATCCATAGAACCTCATTGCTCTCCATAGTCCTTGTCAGATGGAATCAAATGCTTTTTGGAAGTCTATGTAGCATAGGTACAAGTTTTTATTCTTTCAGGTATTTTTCAATGATCTGCCTGCAGGGGTGATTGTTGCTTTCCCCCAGTCTGCTGGAAATGTCTCTTTCCCAGATTATCATGATTATATTGCATAGTTTGTGAATTATGTCTGTGCCTCCTTCTCCTGCAGCTTGGATTTCTTCTGATGATATAGCATCAAAGCCAGGGGTCTTTCCTTCTCTAAGTTTGTCTATAGCTGATGCTACTCCTCTTTGGTTATTTCTGGTTCGATGTCGTTGGCATCTGTGGTAGTGCTTCTGTTGCTTCCAGGTTTACTGGGTTTCCTGCATTATATATACAGTTCTTCATAATTTTCTTTCCATCTGGTTTTCACCTCCGTCTGTTCTGTTAAGACTCTGCCATCTTTGCTTTTAATGGTCTGCTTTCTGATGGTTGGCTTCTTTGTGATTACTTTAATTGTGGAATAGACTTCTTTTGACTTAGCTGCTTGGTGCGCCTTCCCCACTTTCTTGCAAAGTCCTTGGATCCACATGTCTTTACATCCCTTTGTTTTCCTCTTGATCTCACGGTTGAGAGCTTTTTAGGGCTCAAGTATAGACCTATCGGAATAGGAGACTTTACTCCGAGTTTCACGCCATAGGCGATTGTCAGACGACACGATGGAGAAAATTTGGCTTGACCACCATCCCCTTGGAATGGGAGAATATATATTCCATGGTGTTAAGAGCCAAGCAAATACAAAGTCTGACTCCCTTGAAGAGTCATACATTTCTCCGTCGACGACTCTGAATGTAGAGTCAATTGACTCTACAGGTAGAGTCAACTGACTCTCCTGTGATAATCAGGTGACTCCTTTGGAGCGTCAGTGCTAGTTTACTCCACTTATAGAGTCACTTGACTCCATTCTGGCTATCAGTGTACCAAAAACATTATAACGTCTTGAGTTTATGTGAAATGTTTGGTTGATCTTATGCATTAACAAATCTTATCCATTAAACATGTTGATCCTTTACAAAATTTCAAATGCTTTGAATATATTATTTATACCTGATTAAATAAGCTAGAAGCGTACTATACACCTGTCTCCATAGCATTTAATATTCTGATTTGATTTCAGATTGAGCATCTAGAAGGCTACATAGAGGCAGGTGGGGAAATGTCGGCAGGTAAACATATCGACCTAGATAAGCAGATGTTACAGCACCTTCTAGACAGAGTTTCTCATATTAAAGACGTCCTCAATTCACCAGATGATATTGTTACCAGAGGTGACATAAATGGTATGTATCGCGATCATCAAGTAGGATATTTTGCATGTTTTTTTTCGATGATGCAAGAAGAAGAGTAGTATTTGGTAGAGATTGTTTTAATTTATTAGTTTCTATATAAACCACAAAAAGTAAATATATCTATGAATATTCTTATTTGTAACAAAATGTAATATAAAAAAGTATACATCGTTGGGGGGAAAATGGTACAAGGAAAACATTACCAAGTCACCAGAATTTTGAAGAATTCCCACAAAAATTTGGCAGGACATTTTTAAAACCACATTTTCAACCAACATGTAGCAAAAATAATAATCAGAACACACGCCGACATTCTTTGATATTCAAGAAAGTATGGATTTGTGCATGACAGCGTTTTGTGCATAAGTTTCTTTCCCAATGTCATATGTACAAATAGTGTACATCTTTGTTTCTTTATGGTGAATTATGACAAACAATTTTCTGTCTAATGCTACCCATCATCCTGAATCTTTAAAGCAATACATTCGCATGTTGAAATTAAAGTTGTTATTGAAATGTTACAATACTGCTTTAAGTTAGGGATTTAGTTTCACAAACAGGGGAGGTGGAACTTTATACAAAATACTTTTATCCCGAGATAATTCTTTACCCCGATATAATTATCCCGAGAAAAAATTTATATTTGAAACTTGTCCCTTCTCGGGCTTCGTAAAAACAATTATACAAATAATAAGTATAGTGAAGTAAACATTATTAAACATGAGTAAATAACGTCTATTTCTTTTGCTCTGACTTCGTGACCCATTGTTTATCGCATTCTATAGCCACAGCTGAAAAATACTGAGTAATTCATCAGTACAGGGGAAGTGTTGCTCGTTTCATATCACACTCATGCCCGCAATTAAAGCAAGGTTTCCTTAACACTAACAGTTTAAAGTTATGACAAAAACAAAAATGTATCCTTTCCCAATAGTTCCTCGAAATGCACGTGCACTGCGGATGATTTTTCTATTTTCATTTTTGTTGTGTGGTCGTAAGCGTGGGATAGATACGATCTGATTGATTCGACGACTGAATCGCCTCTTACAATAATGTATAATTTGGATTGCCATATATTATGAAATAAAAGGCCTTCGCTCTTTCAATAATGTAGTTTTACCACATTTGGATTACCATTGTAAAACACCCCTCTCTCACAATAATGTAGTTTTACCACATTTTGGAATACCATTGTAAAATCCCCCCCCCCCCTCAATAATGTAGTTTTACTACATTTTGGATTACCATCGTAAAATACTCCGCTCTCTCAGGAATGCAGTTTTACCACATTTTGGATGACCATTGTAATAAACTCCGCTCTCTCAAGAATGTAGTTTTACCACATTTCGGATGACCATTGTAAAATACTCCGCTCTCACAATAATGTAGTTTTACCACAATTTAGATTACCGATATAAAATACTGTGCTCTGACAATATAGTTTTACCACATTTTGGATTCCCGATATAAAATGCTTAAGATGTATTTAATGTTGTTGCGCACAATCTAACGAAAAATGTGAAATAATAGAAAGTTAATAGAACGATTGACACGATTCGTTCGTTAGAATTCAATATTACAATCAAATAAATGAAAAACACATTTGGAATGCCTTTACCCACCAACATCAAGGAAAGTAACTCTAGTTTCAAAAAATGTCTGAAGACCAATTTATATTCTGGGCTTTACTTTAAGGATTCCGTGCATATATTTATTCTGATTACCATGCTATTGAAATTCCGAGTGAGAAAAGATGTCGTGTTGTCACCTGTATTATCATGTTCACAAGTTCACTCTACAGTTAACGATCACCTCGAGCTATTATGATATTTGTCACGATTATTTTTTTCTTCAACCATCCATTGAATATCGTCTTTGATTAGGCAGCATGCTCAGTGCATGTTATTCTGTTTAAATGTCGTCTAGGAGTTTGGTTTACACATTGAATTCGAATTCAATTCAATGCGGACTGTCTAGATCCGAGCCGAATTAAGAATGTTACGCGGTAGCGCTTTTTTCAAGCGACTGAGATTCGTGAACATCCATTGTCAACATCGTTGCATGCAAATACATCTTGCATACTGATCTACATTAATCTAATTTATTTATAACGAATCAATCTAGATCTAACTCGTGGTTGAATAGCATTTGTACTAAATTGTAGCGAGTCTTTTGTAATAATATGCTACATGTGTGATATTGAACGTGGGGTACAGGACATTCGTACTGGAGGAGGTAAAATACATAGAAGAGGAACCGACAGGTGTTTATATAAATTTATTATGCTAATAAATTAAAGGAGTATTTCGTGATCCTAGCATCCTCTTTTTATGTTATTTTTCAGTAGATATCCACGAACAAAGCTTATTCCCAAAATTTCAGTTGATTCCGATTTTGCGTTTGCGAGTTACGCATGATTATGTGTATTACACTGCTCCATAGACAATGTGTTGTAATTTCGTTCTGGTGCACCAGAACGAAATTCAAATTTCACGATATCTTTGCCATTTGAATTAATCTGCAAGAAATATGTTGTACATAAACATTATGTAGCCAGAGGTTTCCAGTGACATAAAAATCTCAACTTTTTTGAGAAAAGTGGGGGATGAGGCTGTGGATCACGAAATGCCCTTTTAAGATAGAAGGAATAGCTTTTTTGAAAGTTGGGCGGTCCAAAATGTTGATAAACCCATCTTTTCATGCTGTGATGGGTGAACTCGAGGAGGGGGTCGAAATACGGGGCCCGAAAATCACCCATAGGTCTATTCATCGTGTCTGAACAGGGTTTCTATGTTCAAGGCAATACAGCTCTCTATTTTTGTTTTACCATCACCCCGCCCATCAATGCTCAGTGGGAGTTTTCAGCATATTTGCCTTCCGTCCACCGAAGTAGGCCCTATAAATGCAGTTTCGTCAAATATATAAGCTATATAAACAGGTAGCGCCCTTCCTTTATACTACGAAACATTCAACTTGATCGCATCGTACTTTATTTATTACAGTGAAGATACGACACTAACAATTCATGTCATTTTATTTGATTTTTCATATAGGCGAATCCCGTAAATCTGCCTTTTCAGTGGCGGCAACAAGACCTCAAATGGGTAGAGATGGCGCCATGACACCTCTCTTACTAGATCATGTGTTTCTCAACAAAGGAGGGGACTTTAATGTCACTAATAGTACATTTATCTGTGAAATTCCAGGATATTACTTCTTTACATACACGTAAGTTTAAAACATGATAAAGAAAGATTGCGATTTCCAAACGTAATATCGAACGCACGCGCACGTAAACCAGTCAGGGTTTTAGTTCGTCTTTCGCGTATGGTTCAAGTTTCGTCTAAAAATAACGTTAACACTGCACTTTCTTAGTTGCTTCAAGTATTCAACGAAATGTTTTTGTTTTGTTTTGTTAATCTTTTTTCAGAATGCGTACATATTATGGCTACACGTTAGCAGTTAACCTGGTGAAAAACCGCGAGTATATCGTTGCCTTATTCAGCGACGATGATGAACGCAATGTAATGGACAGTCAAAGCGTTATGCTGGAATTAGTACCCGGAGATATAATATATTTAGCTCTTGGATCTTCAAAACAATACGGTTACTACAGTGACACGCATAATCTGTCCACTTTCAGTGGATTTCTGTTGTACAAAAAGAGCTAATTATACGCGAGCAAAACAACAGACATTTTACGTCCATCTAACGGGTTCAAATTCTGACTCATGTCAATAGTGTGATTCAGATATTACTGATGGGTCGGATTTATCTTAAAAGGTACATGTTCAACTATTTTCGTCCAACAAGTTAAAGTCAAGTCTTGCATACAAACGCCACTCTACACTTTAGCGGTGTCTTCTGCAGTGTCTCAAAATTCAGCTTCACCACAGAAAGAACTACAGGATATGTCTCATCTTCAGTAATTTGAAAAAAAAAATCCTATATTTTGAGGATGCTCCAATACCTATGGCCAGTATACATGTTACAATAATTGATAGGACACAATCATTTGCAGTGCATTGACAATACACTATATGACCTATCTTTTATCATAGATTTTAAATCTAAAATATTTACACTAATGTAATTCTTCCTGGGGATCTTCCATTAAGTATCTGATTTGTTGAAGTTCCTGTTTGTGAGTCTATAGTATTAGAGTATTAAACAGAGTTCTTTATCACTAGAGATTTCAAGACAATACTGCAAGCCTCGCTGCAAACATGTTCCATGAGCAGAATACATTGATAATGACTGAAATAAACAAAATATCGGCTTACACAATTTTTAATTAATAATATTCTGACTGGCGAAAAGGGACTTTGTGAACAAGTCTTTCAGTATTATTTTGTTTCTCATACCAGTTTTGTTTATATACTGAAGATCGATCTACAGTGTGTACTAAAGCCGCCCAATGCCGGTCAATTCATTATCCTTATTGTATATAACTACGAAACATGAAAGGTGCACACAATCTGCCAATCTAGGTATTTTATTCACAATACAAAAAATATGTCTAAAACTAACGTACAAAGAATACCCGAGTATAGTTTCTACCAGATCTACCTTCTATATGTCACTTCTTGTACAAAATACTGTTTTGGTATTATGACACTTTTGAGATTAAATATATTTACATGAATACCTATCGCTCTTTTTAAAATAAGTTACACAAGTAGTAATGTTATTGCTACATTATTTAAACTTTTCAAAAGATATGTTGAAGGAAAGATATTTTAATACTTATACACTAATACTTATTACATACTTGCAATGCATAGTTATATAGTGTTATACAAAGGATATTGTTATCAAGTCCAACAGTGTTTAAGAAAGGATTGCTTGGAACAGATTGTTAGAGTATGTAGTAATACACGACTGTCATCAAAACTTTGCCAACATTTGTGCAGAATTTTTATCTTTCAAATGACAAGTACATAAAAGCCTATTTTTACTCAAATATTCATGTTTGGCAAAAAGTGTTTGACGTCTTTTCTTAAAGCATACCTTCAAAAAAATATATTTCTATCATGATCCACAAACTGTATAATAGTGCTGCTAAATGGTGCAGCATATCAAATCTATTGTGCATTTTGTGGCAAAAGAGGCTTCATGTGCTGCTATTAACATGTTTAAGGGCTGCATGTGGACCATGGGATGCAAATAGACTACCTCTACATTAAATACTATAAAGTAAGTCAAATTTAACAGAATGACTTTGCAAGCCACTGCAAACTAACCCAGACAATGACTTGGAACTTATTTCTCATTTGAACTTGTCCCTATGCTCCAAGCAAAGCATATCAAATAAAAATAACATAAGAAAAATAATACGATCATGGTAACGATTCTACAACTTACATTTTGGCATTTATAAACTATAATAAAAACAAAATGCAATTTTTTTCATGTTAAGCATATCTAGGCTTTTTACATCTGAAATCTGAGATAAATCTGACCAGTGACCTGGTGAAGGGGGTCGAGCATTTTTACAGGACGGGCAAGTGTAGCCAACAATCAGGCTTCCCTGATCGGAGCAAACTGTAATGACTCTAATGATTCTATAACTAACATTTAGGCATGCATAAACAGTAATACAAACAAAATCCTAATGATTCTAAAACATGTTAACAGAAACAAAACAAAAATATAGAAAACCTGAAAAACTTGAATAAGGAATAGTTAAAAATAGTTGAGAGGTAGAATGATTTCACACAATTCAATTTTGAAATAATTTGCACTAGTTAAATCTTCCCATCTTCCCATAGTTTATCTCTCTTACCACCCACCCTACCAGTTTTAGTTAAGACATGGAAATAATAATTAAGATATCCATGGTTAAGAGGGTGGTCGGTATGCTCACAATGCTGTTGGCATATTCATGCCATGTGTTACCGAGTCCAATACAAAAGCCATTAATTTCAATCTACAGCAACCACACTCTGTGCATGACATCCATCCTGCAGATCAACTTGTAACAACTCTGTCTGTACCCTTCACTACATAAAAATATGACTTTTGACATCCATAAGATACGCAATTACTTGGAATGATTTTGATTATCAAAATTTTTAATCTATAGTCAGGCAAGAGCTTTTACTTGTGATCAAACACCATTGCAGGTGCTGGAACTGAGTTGACTGTACCTTATAGACTATTCCTATAATTAGCACTTTCCTACCCTTGACTGAGGTAACATAACCCCATTTGAAGTTCACATTCCCTGTGTCCCATCCTCCATAGTGGGTGTATGGATTTCAACTGGATTAAGCCATTAGCAACAACCTTATCAATACGTTTTGGCTTTATACTTTGTAACAAACTGAGCCACATTGAACTTCCTCTTACACCCATTGTAGTTCATATAGCGGATCTTGCCAAATACTGCCCTCTCTTTCCAGCCTTGATCATGAATGCCACAGATGGACCACATGCAACCTACGAAGGCAATAAAAAAGATGGTAAAACTGTGAATGACCATATAATATCATCTCTTTTGGTCAAATAGTAATAATTATCTGTTGTTTCTTTGTCTTTGTTTAGCACTACATTCTCAATGTAGCTGCGCTATATAAATGTTTAATATTTATGTATGTATGTATGTCTGCAGGGATGTAGGGGGGTGTGTATGTATGCAAGTCCTCATTCGTAAAGATCTCAGTCATGTTCATGTGTGGTATATCCTTAACTGGTTGACCTCTGATGACCATAGGTGAAATATGGGATGTGTACAATGAGAGCATTTCTAGTCCTTAGGACACAGTTACATAGTTGTGATGAATGTCTTCTGGCTTAAATTACTTCCATTTCCACCAATAGATATTTTCTGTCCCCTCCCCCTGTTCAATATTTCAATGAAAACAAATACTCAGCTGTGTTGTGTAAGTGTTTCAGCATAAGGATTTTGCCTGAGGAATCTGCAAAGTTAAGGAATCCACCAGGGATTGACTATAGTATTTTTTTTTTCTGCTTTTGTATGTTTTGCTTGCCTGGATTATCAATAGAGCAAATCATAGGCCAAACTCAGAAAACTCCTATAACACATACAAACAAACAAAATAACCCACATACCAACATATCCATTGGGGTCCCTGCCATCAAGATTATATTTATCATTGAGATAAATGGCAATTTCAGAGCTTCTTCTGGTGACTTTGTCCACTCCAAGATCTTCTTGGCCCAATACATGCGTAAGAAACCATGCATTTTACCTTCCTTAACCATCTGAATCTGTAAGAAAAAACAAGCAGAGGTAGTGAGTGAGTTGATGATTGTAACATGCCGAGAAATATATTACATTTGTACTGGTAGCTATAATAATTTTATTAATATAAGCTCACCTGGCATAATAATTCATTCAGTCATATGATGGTGGTACAACTATTCCCTAGTTCACTTTAAAGAATTACAATGTTTCAATTAGAATTTTTATGTCGCCCCATATTAAAGAAATCAGGGGAAACACTTGTGTACACCTGGACCAATTATCCAGTCAAATTCAGGAACCTTTTCTTTAGCATTATACATAAGTATGCAATCATTTCGTTTTGGGCTTCTTATAAAGCATTGACAAAACCTATAATGAATCTCAGGTTCAGATGTGTCCTGGTTATCTAGCAACCATTCCCAAAAGGTCACTTTCCAAATTTCACAACATGTGACATTTTGACATATTTAATAGTCCAGCTGCCACAGGTTGGAGTTTGATGTGCCCTTCAATTTATAGTCTTGTGGTAATGTATTGCACCTATTTGTTTCATATCCAAATATGTTGAAACTCAATGTCCAGAATTTATGTGACTTAAATTTGAATTAGAAAAATTCAAACCAAATTGGCTCATATAATATCTACCTGAGCAGCATTCCACAGGTCATCATGTGTACGAGATTGTTCCAATTGTTCTTTGGTATATATATACTCCCTCTTGTCTTTAGCATGGATCTGTAGTGAAGTCTTGGCCCAATCATTTGTTCCTGAAAAAGACAACAATATCACTTATTACTTGGGTAGTTAACATGAAATTTCCATTTATTTGCTAAAATGGGTTTTAGAAAGAATTATAAAAGGATCTTCACTGAGGAATACAGTTATTGCAATCCTGTCCAATAAACCCATATATCTCGTTGACTTGGAAGAAGGTAAAAAATGCTTCAACAATAGTTTTTTGTTATTACTACTGCATCAGTAAACATTATTTCAATTCCAAATTCTACTATAACTTTTGAGTAAGATGCATAAACCCACTGAATTCAAATGGACTCCTTATAAAAGCCTATACAACTAAATTTTACTTGCCCTCAACAAAACTGTTGTCATTGCAGAAGCACAAATTATTAGACAGTTTTTTCCGAACGACTAATACCTTTTGTAAAAGTACATACAACTGAATCTAACCTACCCTCAACAGAATCATATTTATCATTGTAGAAGCAGAAGTTATCAGATAGTTCTCTCCTTACAACTGACTCCTCTATGAATGCTTCCACTCCCTTGCTGTAGCGGCTCCTGTATGGCCGAACTGTTAAGATGGTTCTCTGTACTGACACCTGACCTGTAGATACATAACAAAAGTGATTTTAAAATATGCCTAGAAACAGATTAGACATTACATAATTCAAAAATGTGACACATGGCTATATACACCCACTTGGCATCCAGCTAATGCTTTCAAATGGAACAGGCGGTTACACATCTTTTGAATGGTGGTGGTCCCAACCTTAAGCTTGCAGATGAATTGAAAAATCATATCATCTGTGTGTTATACTAGCTGATGTTTGTGCTCAGTTCATCTGTACTATTCTGTATTAATTTTCCAAATTATTTGGTCCAATAATATGGGATGTACATGTACCAAAGAATAAGAATGTTTGTTTTGTTTGATTTTATCTCTCCTCTCCAACACATTTCAAAACAGATTCATAATATGCAATCTTACCAAAGTGAAACCATGGTGACAGGTTGCTAAGAGCATTCTTGGTAGGGTCATTCCTGTATCCATCAAAGTACTTGAGTCTATTTGTACAGAAGTCTTCCAACATTAGTAGTCCTGCTTTACTGCCAGGTTGAGCCCAGTCTACTTCAGGAACGGTTCTGTCGACTTGTAGGGAATCTAAGGCAGCTGTCCAGTCATTGGGCTGTCAATATGAACCAGACAAAGATGATGGTAAGAAAGATGAGATGAACAAACATTATGAAATAAGCTCAAATTATTAAGGTAAGTATACTACTGTTCCACTCTCCTTTGCTCCCTGATGGGCTACTCAAGGAAAATTGGACAGATGTGGTTTACTCTCATGTGTGTCCTCTCATTTAAAAGAATGTTGATGAACGATGTTAGTGCTATTAAAGCCATAATATATGATATGAAATTGTTAAATTTTTTTCAAACCTGATATTTTTTGCATATTTGTAATGTTTACACTTGTCCCAACTTACACCTACATGGAAGCAGCCATATTAGTGTCTAATAACAGGTCAACATAGCAATTTTGACATATTGTCATACTTCGCACAATAAGTCCCCGATACCAAAATAGAACTCCATATAAAAAACGACCAAAATAGCCAGTGTGGTTGATCTTTCACTTTACCTTGTTATTTCTGTTTCAAATGGACAGAAAACTGTCTTGACATTTTAAGTAAAGAATAACAAAATTAAAATTTAATGGAAATTCAAGCTATAAAATGTCTTTTCTTGGTGAAAGTTGCAGAAAAATACTTTGCAACATTATCTGAAGAGTCATCATGAGGACCCATTTGAGACAGATATGGGCACTCAAGCATACGCTGGAAAGTATGAAAACCAAATTTACCTTTACATTTATATCTTTACAGTCGTTGGTAACACTATGGTCCCCCTAAGGGACGCACCATCACCCTGATGGATAAAGCCAGTGGGATAAAATTAATGAAAATTAACATAATAATAATTTGCTGAATGTTTACCTCTGGCTTTGTCTGTGCTGGATGCGGATGCTTAATAACTGGAGGGTACTGTGTTAGATATGTTGACAAGACTTTGTGAATCTTTGGACGGAT
Organism: Amphiura filiformis; assembly: GCF_039555335.1. Taxonomy (NCBI): domain Eukaryota; kingdom Metazoa; phylum Echinodermata; class Ophiuroidea; order Amphilepidida; family Amphiuridae; genus Amphiura; species Amphiura filiformis. Next base: position 73,917,319 of record NC_092633.1, read on the forward strand.
TGTACGAGCACCATATTCAAGTTTAGGAGAAGCCTCCCAACAAGGCACTATGTTGTGAGCATCAACCTGTCAAAATAAACCAATTTATAACATTTTATTAATAATGTTTTGAACAATCAATTACTATAACACACTTTTAATAATAACAAATTTTCAAATGTTCATCCTCATGTGAAACACAATTAATGTAATGTAATGTAATGCAACAGATGGCCTATCAAGTTGAGTTAGCAGTAAGTCCCATTTTAATCTAAGGTTATTTGTGAGTTTATAAGAGAGGATGATAGTGCAGTGGTGCAGGCTGTGACTCATGATCACAAGTTTTCAGGTTCAAACCACAGTGGTGCCATGCACTTGGACTGGGCTCTCCACCACCAATTGCTTCTATTCACCTTGGTGTGTAAATGGGCACATACACAAGAGACAAAACAGTTTAAAAAGAATCTTGGCAGGTTTATTTGCCATCTGTAAAAGACAAAGCAATATTTAGAACATTTGATGTATCACACAAACGTGCCAATGATTGTAACTCAATTATTGTGAATCAATCTGACCAAATGGGGCAATTATCAATTATTCATAAATTTGTGGTTTCTGTTTATAGTTGAAGACGACAGAGTATACAAGCAATCAGTCTTATTGTGGTGTTTTTTCTTTCTTTTTTGAAATTTTTTGGAAGCACATCATCATTGGCACCTAAAGTGTAACTTACTTACCTGACAGAATGGAATGTTATCAGGAAGGCCCTTTGCTACATCTTTCACCCACTCAGCAGGTACTCTCAGTGGAGAGAAATCTGTTACTACACCACCAATCTTGTGATCTTCTACAAATTTTGGAAGCACATCTTTGGCAAAACCAATAAGTAAATGGAATGATATATTAAGCTCTCCCAGTTCCTGTTCAAAATGAAAAATAATTTATCGTAAGTTGTTAACCTATTATAACCAGTAGATTTAGTAAATATAAATGAAACATCTCATCCCTAACCCAATGTAGCAATGAAAGTTTGCCATGTGTAACATTTGCTGCTGCCCCACGCCCAGATTTACTTTACCAGGAAGAATACACACAAAGCCATACAAATTTGCACTAAAATGGACCACAATTAGATTCATTTTGGTCTGAAACATGCCAAAAGGAAGGTACACATCCCACATGGGGGGGGCAATTACACACAGGTCTGCCGTCTGATCAGTGCATTACATCTACAATACATCTATATCAAATCTATAATACATCAAGCACAGAATTTAATTTCTTGAGGAACGACCGAGATGACCACGTAAAGGGACATAATATTCGATACCACAATTTTTTGTGTAGCAGAGCATGGCCTTCTGCCTCATTTTTCTTTAAATAATGGTAATGCCGTGATGTTTTAAGAAATGATACAAAACAGAGGCTTTAAACAATTGATTAAACATCCTACCTGTTCAACTTCTTGAATACCTTTTAACATAAACCCATATTGTCTGATGGTTGCCTCTAAGAATTTAGGAACCAGACAGAAGCAAACATGGAAAGGAACTTCTTGTTTTAAAGCTAGCCTCTGTGCAAACAGCATGGCCCAGTTGTCTAAATAATGCAAAAAGAACATACATATTGTTAATTGTTATAAATATGAACATTGTCAAAGTTATCTAATAAGTCGGAAAGAAAACGAAAGCCAACAGAGGCTGTAACATTTTACTAAATATTTTTTGGTCAAGTTTTTGAAAATTAAACCCATAATGTACAATCTTATATAAATATGACATTGGTTAATATTTTGGCATATTTGTAATGTTTACACAATTACCCAGATTTGTTGTGTTTGTGTATCAACAGAGCAATTTCTATATTACAAATTCCCATAGAACTCCATGTTAAATGGTCAAAATAGCCCTTGGATATTTCACTTCACCTAGTTATTTTGGGTTAAAATGGACAGAAACCTTTCCTGATAGTTATTATTAATATTATTTCATTATTTGTGGTAAAGAATAAGCAAATTAGGTGATAGTTTGAAATACAGTCCAGACACTTAATTAAGTACTACTGTCTTTAAAAGATTCTGTCTGCGGATGAAAAATGAAAAAAAAACCTGAAACCACCAATCTTTGCTCAAGATAATCAATAACATGGCAGTAAGCACAACATTTTTTTGGTCCTATAGCGCTATCGGTGCCCAAAGAGGTACCAATGGCACTTTTTATTGTACCCTGAACATTTGTACAGTGCATTCGTTTTTTATTTAAATGAAAAACAATAACACTATGCAACTGTTTATTATTAATATTACAATTTATTACATCTCCAGGGAGTTAAGAGCCATCGGTACCCAACCGGACACCGATAGTTCAATAGGACCAAATTGGATGTGGTGCCTAAGATGCAACAACCCAAACTGTCTTTATGACAACTGACCCTGGGTCAGAGTTCAGATAAGATTCTTACACCCATGACTGCAATGTGAATGACCTTTACCTTGTACCCTCTGATCTCTAGACATCCAGTAAACAATCCCATGGTTTTCGTCTGGTACATCTTTGACATCTGATATTACCCTTACACGCTTCTTATTGAATTTGAATTGGGCAACGGATGCTGCTGTTCCCAGCCGCAAATGGCTGACTTTGGAGAGGATATCATCTGGTTCTGCTGATGCACCATTTTCTGGTTTCACCTTTTATATAAATGTACCAGGAGAGAAGAAAACAATAGGTATAAGGTGAAGTTTTCTGTGTACATTGGAAGTGGATGTTGTAAAATTTTAGGCTTCACAGGGCCACAAAATGAAAAATGCTACAATTTTAACTAAACTGGTCTTAAATTTTTTTTTCATGTAAAATATACCAAATCTAGGAATGGTTTGCACTGTCTACAATGCTTTGTTACTACAGTAATAGAGTAAGATATTTACCACATCTGCATGGCAAAGCTCAAGATATCAAGAGTCAGCGCTACTGGGTTTTCTCAGTGTTAATCTTGTTTGAAATAAGGAAGCTTCATGACCCATAAATCTTTGTGTTATCAATTTTATGACCTCTCTATTTTAGTATAAAAATTATGACCCCACACATAGTTGGTCAAAGAAAATGACAGCCCCCCCTCTTTCCTAATTTTAAATGCACCACAGGATATCAGAATTGGCTTCCTGCTAAGCAGAGGATCCAATTTTCAGCTTTTTTGGAATATCGAGGACCAAATTTTACTGTGTGACCAATGTTTATGTACTCTCCACAAGGAATTACAACACTGATATTAATCTTGCAATATTGTCTAAATTTGGCATGTGTGTGAAAATTCTTCATCTTCAAAAGGTTATTTGTCTCATTGGAAGATTAACATGCTGTAAAAAACTTGTGGCTTACCTTTGGCTGTTTTGGTGAACTTTCTTCAGCCTCATTCTTTCTTTTAGACATTATTGGTGATGTCTGCAACAAGCAACATACCAAGAAAAAATCTTTAAACTTTACTCTCATAATCATTGAAAAGGCTCAAATTCTCCTGGATGTGGAATTTACAGCTGATTGTGCCTGTAATTGCCTCCAATAGTTTATAGTTAGAGAATAAAAAGTACTGTTTTGAGACCCAGCCATACATCTATTGCTTGATGGAACATGAAATGTTCAATGATGGCATCTATATCAGGCAATAGATACATGGCTGGGTCTCAAGACAATACTTTCATTAATGTTTTGAAACCTTACAACTATGCTGGATATAAATTTACATCCAATTTTGTGTCCCTTTTCATCAAGATCACTCCTGTGCTTGGAGATGACTCACTGATTCACATGCACGAAGACAAGATATGGCTCAGATCTATGTGAATAAGCCAATCACGATTATTATAGCCATTTAAAAATGTAGGATATTTAGGGTATCATCTTAGGGACAGGGCTTGATCCCTCTGCCAATGTGCTTTAATATTATATGGTCACGAGCCACAATAACAAAATGACAATCTGTACAAGGGTCAGACCGAGGCTATTGGGTTTAGCATATAGCGCACAATATATATCACCAGCCTTTTTTTTTAAATCTGAATGTATAGATTTTGAGAAGGGTAACCAAAAGTCTTCAAATCTACAATCAACTTGGAATGATTTTACAGTATTGATGATGTGATGTTATGAATAATCTATAATAAATTATATTATTGAACTACTAAATATTTCCCACATTGTTCATTATTAATTACATAATTGCCAAAGTGTGAAGTAAGCCTGTGGCAAAAAGTAGTGCTGAGAAATAAATGACAGTAATTGTCATCAAAATGTAGTATAAATACATCTTAATTTGTGCCTGAATAGATGTCTATAGATGCATAAATGTTACTTACTCGATATTGAAAAGTCGGTAATACAAACAAACACAGCTTCTTACAACTGAAGATGATACATCGACTAAGATATTGGTTCCTTCTGAAGCGTAGGTTTGTTACAACCCTAGCCAGAGTGATCAGCTAACAAATGTACGCCTAGCTAAATCATGACTGGAAAAAAAATGACACGAATTAAAATAAGTTAGAACAATCAGATTCTCTGCCCATGTAAGTTTGCTTTTAAACTACTCCCCCAAAACATTTTTTTTTCAATTGAATGTTTAGAACTTTGAAGAATAGCAATTTAAAAAAAAGTTAGAAAAAGTTTGTCAGTTCGAACGTTCGGTCGGATGAGGACAAGCAGACAATCTTTTTTCAGGGGGGCCTTACTCAAGAACTGTAGCTTCAAATTTGCACACAACAGTTACGCATGCAATGCTAGAGTATGTTGCTATCGTTTTTCGGGCGGACAGCATTGTCATTTTTTGCAACGGATAAAATTATTCTGTTGGTGTTAAAATTTGGGTGATAGTTATTTCGATGAGTCGACTGTATCTTTTGAGTAAATTTTGCCGATTTTGAACAGTCTAAAATTTTGTTGAACCTGAAGTGCAATTTTAGCAACATTTTGGATACGATCGCCCATCGTGATCAGCTGTTACTTCTAAACTTCCATTGCTTTACATGGTGTCATGTTTCAGTGAATGTGACTACATTTTGAATTTAAAGGTCTCTAGCCTCAAATGTGAAGCTATCGGTTAGCAAATTTGTGGCTAAACTTCTCGAGCAGGGGGCCTTATCAGTTGTGTTTTGGATCTGAACACTGCTGAAGCCTGAAACTAACCCTGAAAAAAGCTGAACTTGTTTAGGACACATTCAATAAGAAGATTTGACTCAAAGATACCATGAGCATTAGAACATATCGGTGGCGTCCGCAGGTTTTAAATTTGCCTATTTTGAACAGCCTAAAATTTTGTTGACAATTAAGTGCAATTTTAGCTACATTTTTCATGCGATCGCCCGTCGTGATCGGCTGTGTTTACTTCAGCTTCCATTGTTTTACACGGTGTCATGCTTCAGCGAATCCGACTAGATTTTGAATGCAATATTGGTCTCTGGCCTTGAATGTGAAGCTATCGGCGAGCAAATTCGTGGCCTAGACTTCTCGAGCAACACAGTTCCAATAATTGAAACTCCCGCTCCAAGTAATCTGTATTTAACATTATGACATTATCTGATTACTGAGTTACAGTCTATCGGTCTATTGATATCTTTTCCACAAATAAGAAACATCACAATATGTGGGCTCATTTGGGCTCTAAGGATGTTGCTGAGGAACTCTCTCAAGGACAGTTTGGGCATGCACTGATGATTTTAATCCCATTGTACCAGGGTTTGGGCGTGCGTGGATGATTTTAATCCCACAGTATTAGTCTATACTCACAAAGTTGAGGTAATTGATCTACATTGATCTCATCTTTTTCAGGTCCATGTCATTATGTTTATGATAAAGACTGAAGTCTTGCTGGCAGGACTACTGTAAATACGATTATACGATTGACCAATTCACAATAGATTTCACCCTCTATGTGTATGTGCTTGATGTGTTTAATGTGCATTCACATACACACTTAGCCGTTGGTACGAAGAAATCGTTGCTCCAAAAATGATTAAATTACACATTTGTAATCATTTTTCACCACAAAATATGATATGAAAAAACAGGTGAGCAATGTATGAAACCCCCCCCCCATACACAATTTTATCAGCAAAATTTGACTGCTGTCGACAAAACCATGTGACTGTCGGCAAATGTAGTCAAAGGTATGTGTGATTGTCGTCAAATAGTGAGAGCCATATATAACAGATTAATGTGTTACGAAATTGTGTTGTTGTAACATAAGGCTAATGAAAGTCGATTCCCAGTTTCCCGTTACCCTACTCCACTCAAATCAATTTGCTGGCCAAATATTTCATTATTTTGAATAAAATGTTGATTTCTAACAAACTTTAACATACAAATAAATAATTGTGGTTTTAAATATATCATAAATCTCTTTCTGTTGATTTTCAGGGATTTTCTTTGCAGTAGGAGCATGGTATATGGTTAATAATGAATTATTAATGAATACCTACTCAATTCTCTGTCCCGCACTTTTTGATCTGCTCTGATCTCATCCCGTAAAAAATATTGTGACACTTTTGATAATAGTTGTACAATCACCTTCATGTGGTTGTAAACTACATCTGTAAACTACAAACTGTGATTTATCACATATACATGGGTAGTTATTGGTTTACACCTGTAACAGATGCAATAATGAAATGGTATAAAATAATGAATAATGAATAATGAAATGGTCACCTACACAGTCATGAAAAATAATGTAACGGGAAACTGGGAATTGACTTTCATTAGCCTAATAGACATACTGTGAATGGTATTAGTTAAAAAAAAAAATTTGAAAATTGTTTTAACTCCTACCCCCCCCCCCCACACCCACTTTTTAGATTTCTGAGCGCCGTCCTGGCTAAAAAAATTTTGGGTCAACAAATTACAAAAAATTTCCGTCGGCAAACCATACTGTACACCCCCGAATCATATTGGTCGAGCGACGCCCCTGGGGAGAGGTCAAACAGGTTGTTAATTAGGCCAAGTAAAAATAAAAACATGTTTCTCGTCCGGGTTTTAAAAATTAGGAGGATGAGGGCTTTTTATTTTCTATTTTTATTGGAAAAGCGACGCTAAATACCTGTATTTGACACTATATTTTGGGTATTCGACATACAGATTGATATCTGAATCTGAGAAAAAGGAGGAGGCCCTTTTTATTTTATTGTTTTGAGAGGTGGACCCCTCTAGTGATCACAAAACTCTTCTTAAATGATGTATTTATGCATTTACAAAGCTGTAAAATAAGTTTCAACTTCTGAAACATCTTTTTCAACAAGTTATAACTGCAAGTTTAAAAAATAAAAGAAATTTGAAAAATCTTCAAAAAAGAGGAGGGCTGGACGAGAAACATGTATTTTTTTTTTACTCGGCCTTATTATTGTCAATATATAATATTTTGCGACATTTAACATGAAAACAATTAACACTGAAGACACCCTATGGCAACTTCTACAACTTCAGAACAAGTCCTCAAACGTTCGAAATTTGTAGTTACTACAAGTTAACTGCGAGCAACGTCGTCTATCAAGTTAAGGAGGTACTACACCCCTACCCAAATTTGTGCCTATTTTGCATTTTTCTTAAAAATTATAGCACATTGGGGACAAGTAAGATATGTATATTATAGGGGCAAGGACTACAACTACTGCACTGTAAATTTTATTTCAGCACAGACAACAGTTGTGGGGTTACAGTCAAAAATTAGGGAAAACCAATATTTGATCAATAAATCAATAACTACTTGCCGTGAGTTGCTGAATTTTCAGTACAGTAGTTGCAGTGCTTGCCCTATAATATACATATCTTACTTGTCACCAATGTGCTATAATTTTGAGAAAAAATGCAAAAAATAGGCTGATAGGCACAAATTTGGGTAGGGGTGTAGTATCCCCTTAACATGACCATGTTAATGAAGTTTAACTTAATTTTCAAAGTAACTTTAAGCTTATTATCGATCCCAAGCGCGAGCGATTTCATGGCAGCGCTCAGAACCTGATAACACTGTGAACTCACCGATTATAAATTATGTAAGTCGACTTACTGACACAATCATTATAACTGTCTTGATATTTTTAATATGAACTTTATAAACTTACCCTGGCTCAACAACCGCGTCGCGTCCCAAAAACACGCATCGTCACTTGGCTGTACACGTGAGTTACAAAATCAAAATATTAGTGTTGGACAATATCCAATACTCAATCTTCCGATGCGATGAAGTAGCGTTGAGCGATATTCAATACTTCAAACCTTCAAGATTCTAGACTATGCCATAGTCTATTTTTGATGTTAATCATGATGAAAGCATTCAGTTGAACTCGAAATTATACTGATATTAATTACATCAAAATACTAGTATAAAATTGTTATGAAAAAGTTTATATAATTATATTAGTGACAGTAAAAGTAAAGTGTACGTAGGTTTATTATTATTGAATGCAACATAATGTCATAATTGTATTGGCACTTCAATACTGAACAATTCTGATTTTAGAATCTGCCAGTTTATTAATCGCGAAATTCCATGTTAAAAATGGGAAGCTAACAAACAGAGGGAGTAGGGTGACTGAAAAGAACATATGTGAAAATCTATCAATTGTGCACACATTAATTAAATCAGAGTTTTAAGCTTATATCCAGAGTATGCACAATGGGCAAGTGGACTACGGGGTAGTCTATCAAGATTCAAGATTCTTTTTATGTGTGCTTTTATCCCGGGGCTTTTATTGTTCAAAACCTTACTAATACAAGGTACAGAACATAGGAAGCACTAAAAATTTCAGTACAGCACAATAATTTCAGTTATTTCAACAAAATACAGAACAATAATAATATAATATAAAAATAAACATAGGCGCCTATGCAATAAAATAGATTAGATTTGTACAACATTAGGAAGATGATCTCACAAGTTAATCAATGCTCTACCTGATGAATTGAATAACTGACAAAATTTAATACTGGACAGATTATCATAAAAATACTTTTTGAGAAATGATTTCCTTTCATCACTAAAGAAACTGCATTCTAAAACATAATGAAACTCATCACCAATACTATTACTATCACATTTGTCACATAATCTATATTCACTAGTGAAATATCCAAATAACTACCAGATAACAACAGGTAATTTACCCCCGGGAATTTACCATGTTTACTAAAATTCAGAACCTTCAATATCCTGCACGAAAACCTGCAGCATTGTCATGCCCCGGGGTGGGGGGGCACTCGAATATGAAAGTGACGTACCTGTGCCCACGTAAGGTCTATCAGTAGCTATCAGTGACATGACAGTGTAGACATTTTCTGAAAAAAGGGGGTCATTCCGGGTCATTCGGTGTTGGGAAGGAGAGCAAAAAATAGGGGGAAATGGGCAAATGATTAGGCTCGCACATAAATACTATACAACTTTTGATTAGAAATTGGGAAATATTTTAATCTTGCCCCTTGTGATTTTGGAGCAGTTAAAACTGCACGTTTTAAAATAAATAAAAAGTTGTCATTGTTTTGTAGCATAATTTTGGATTTTTTTTCAAAAAGATTTCAAAAACAGGGAAGTGATTTATAATGCGCTATCCAGCAAACACGAAACGTTTTTGACAGCATTCACAAAATGTTAAAAAAGGTTTATATGTCGGGTTATATAAAGGGTATAAAAACGTTTTCATAACAAAAACATCATTTGTGAAAACTTACTGCAAAATATTCTAACATAATGTTATTGAAGTGTTGACAAAATATTTGGCAAATATTGTTTGCAAAAATCATTAATTACAGTAACATTTTGACAACATTTTAAAATGTCGTTGTATAGTACAGAGCGTGTTTTAAAACCTCAGTACAGTTTACAGGAATTTGCTGACCGATGAGCCAGACATAGACACACCATAAAAAAACTTAAAACCATTAAGCAACTTTCCCCGTTTTATCTCTACATAATCATATGACCAATTTTTGCACGATTGCACGAACAAGTATATACCTGCATGCCTAAAGCCACCCAATACTTCCTGGCAACACTGATTAGTATATATTTCGATGCTAGATTATTTTTCGCGAGCAAGTCCCGCCTAGGCACGATTGCACGAACAAGTATATCTGCATGCCTAAAGCCAATACTTCCTGACAACACTGATTAGTATTTCGATGCTAGACTATTTTTCGCGAGCAAATCACGCCTAGGCACACAAGTAAATTAATACAAGTAAATTAATACACAAGTAAATTAAGCCGTTCAATTTCCCGTGAGTTTTTGACCGTAAAATTTAGATACTTCTTTTGTCTAATGAGCACGTACCCACGTACCTGGAGTTTTGAAGTCAAAAATTTACATAACTTACGAAAACGAATACGAATATTCACTTGCTTCAAGTTATTATATTAGTAAGTGACAAAAGGCTAGAATAAAAGATTGGTCACACCTAGGAGGCTAATAGCAATGACATTTAAAGGGGCATTTCGTGATCCACAGCCTCATCCCCCCACTTTTCTCAAAAAAAGTTGAGATTTTTATATCGCTGGAATACTCTGGCTACATATTGTTTATGTACAAAATATTTCTTGCAGATTAATTCGTTTAGCAAAGATATCGCGAAATTTGAATTTCGTTCTGGTGCACCAGAACGAAATTACAACGTATTGTCTATGGAGCAGTGTAATACACATAATCATGCATAACTCGCAAACGCAAAATCGGAATCAACTGACATTTTGGGAATATGCTTTTTTCGTGGATATGTACTGAAAAATGTCATAAAAAGAGGATGCTAGGATCACGAAATACTCCTTTAACGGAAACAGAAATTGAAAAGAAAGTGTTGCAAGTCCTCGAATCTTCATTAATCATGTTAATTTTATTTTGAATAGAAATCACAATAGGCATGGTAGGATATCTTTGGAATCTCTTTTCCGTCCAATTTGGTATATATTTTCGAGGTAAGCTTTCAGGCGCACATCCTCTCCTAGTTCCCCGATGCGATTTGGTGCATGCCGCCACTGCCCACTCAAATCACTGGGAGGGGTGTTGACGAGGACTAATAAGAGCGATTGATAAATTCATCGATGCCATTTTGAAATTATTTTTCTAATCCAGTCATTCTCATACTGTATTCATAAAGTTTTTGGCAAATGCATCGTCCCTTGCAAGATTGGATTCCTTTGCCACCTGACAACCTGTGAAATATCGACCTGATAGACTCGGGACGGACTCATCAACGGCACAGTAAATGGTGGTTTGAGCGCCAGCTTCAGGTGGCATCAAAAATGGCCTGCAGAGAGAAGAAAGAAATATTGTAATTACGGTGTTTTACAAGTCTTCTGGGCTTCTTCTCACCTCATACATCTCAATTTGTGTAAGTTTTGTTAATGCATGTTGTAACTTAAAATGAAGTTGCTTTGATTTTACTGATACGAACCACTATAATACCCGATGGGCCGATCCTAGTACAAGGAACAAATACGTTGTCCTCATTTTATAAACTGATACTAGCTTAAGGGATCTAGAATGAGCGTTTATTGCGTTTCGACAGTATTTTTGTGGGACATGAGAGCACCTCAGACCTATCGAATTGCATTCTGAATACGAAGCATGTCTTTCTGATATCAAATAATTTTCATTTTTGAAAATCACAATATAATACAAATTTTATGACAAATTATACAAATTTGATATTTTTCAAATTTTTGATATATATCAGTCCTCGAAGTAAATTATAGAAATCTAATGATATATTCTTAAAGTGTATGTAGCTGGGAGGAAAAGCCGACGGTCAATTGAAAATTTTGACCTTTCATATTGAAGATATGTATTTTTTTTCCCAAAAAGACCTAATTTTTTTTGGTGTTTTTGGAAAAAAATCCATATATTCAATACGAAAGGTCAAAATTTTTAATTGATCGTCGGCTTTTCATCCCACCTACATACACTTTAAGTATAAATCATCAGATTTATAAAGTTTACTTCGAGTACTGTTAAATATCAAAAATATCAATTTTAATGATTTGCCATAAAATGTGTATTAAATTGCGAATTTCAAAAATCAAAATTATTTGATATCAGAAGGACATTCTTCGTATTCAGAATGCAATTCGATATGTCTGATGTGCTCTAATGTCCCAAAATAAATACTCTCCAAACGTTCATACCCCAGCCCTTAATGGCGAGCGGTCCGAATTTTGAGCCATAAAAGTTTACGTGGTGAACTAGGCCGATCCCGGGGCGAATATACAAGTATAGTGTGGTTTGATATGGATACAAAGTAGGGCCTATACATATTCGCCGAAACGACAGACACAAACTGACGGTTCGTTTATGTTATATTATAGGTAGGCTTGTTTGGGGCCTAGGTTTAGAATAAGAATTAGGTTTAGAATAAGAATTAGGTGTAGAATAAGGATTAGGTCAAGGGCCTACAGGTAGTAGGCCTACAGCTTCATATTACGCCTACATACCATAAAACAACAATACTCGCTTGAAGCTTCCATCTCGTAAAAGCACTTCCTGCGTTTTCCATCCCGCTTTGCAACGCATTGGTCTGTACGTAACCTGGATGCAAGGAACAAGTAGTGACCCCGGTTCCTTCGAGTCTTTTGGCAAGTTCACGCATAAACAAGATATTTGCTGTTTTGGTTTGTCCGTAAATTTTGACTGTTCGTGTGCCAGGTTCTGCGTTCTTTTGACGAATATAAAAGAACTCATCTTGGTTTTTGACAGCAGAATGCATGGATGATGATACGGTAATGATTCTGCTTGGAGCAGATTCTTTAAGTTTGTTAAGAAGCAAGTGGGTCAGTAGAAACGGTCCATAATGGTTGACCCACATGATGAGGTCATGACCTTCTACCGTCACACCCGGTATTCCATCTGCAATTCCTGGGATATAAAGAAAATAATGCAATGGTGATTATTTCATTTGATATTGGGATATATAGGTCTAATTGTCCAGTGCATCGACTTAAAAAAGGCGGGCCGTGCCAAAAAATCAGGTTTGAAAAAAAGAAAAACACAATTTCATATTACAACATTGTACATAAGGCTTTAAGTCTAAATATGGTGATTCTTTGAAAGAAAGGTCTTATACATTGCGTTCAAGGATAGCTGTATACATCTTCTCTGGATGAGAAGGCCTACTATAGTAATATATACCTGCATTATTTATAAGAACGTCTAGTCTGGATTCCTCCTCCAGAAAGCGCTTAGCAAAACTTCGGATAGAATCTGGACTCGCCATGTCTAATTGTCGAAAGACTACATTCTGACTTCCAGACCTTTCCCTGATCTCCTTGACTGCAGGTCCTGCTTTGAGTGGGTTACGACAAGCCAGTATAACCCGTGCTCCACGCCTCGCTAGGTCTATGGCGGTTGTTTTACCAATGCCTGCATTACCTCCTGAAAGAATTTAATTTGAGTTAATTTGAGTTCCGGAATTTGAAGTTCATTCATTTCTTCTCCACCTTCAAACAGCACTAGACTCAATAATACTCACCCACACCTACACCTACATATCCATATTTTGTTTGTTTTTGGTCAGTTCTTTTGGTTGGATCGCCGTCGGACAAGTTTAGAACTGTCAAGCTTTCGTCAGGAGAGGCTCTGACTTCTTCAGGACAAAGTAGCTAAGAATGTGACATGTAGGCCGCCCCTTGCCTACTGGTGGCTCTGAAAAAGAGCCGTTCATTGAAGACTGCCCGTTGTCAACAGAGAACAAGCACACCTCGCCTATCTGCTAATGAAAAGGGTTTGGTGATCTGTGATTGGTTTTTGGTCAAAACCTCAAGTGTTCCCTTCATCCAATCAGAATTTTTTTGTATCGAACGAAATCTAACAAATAACAGCAAATAACGTAATTCAAGGCGAATGTGGTAAATCTGTTGAAAACTTTACCATTTTCGCCTGTTTTGTCACACAGTTGTAAATTCAATGAACTGTGATTTTGCTAAAGAGCGCTTACTAATTGATATGAGTAGGTTGCCTCGTATGCATCTTTGTGTGATTATTAAATAAATAGGCTACCCCCTTGCCTATATGAGGTCGGTGATCATCGACTGTCCTTGCTGTAAACATGGTAGATAGTGTTTATTATCTGGAGGTATCCAGGATGGACACCTTGCTATTTGAGGGCTGTGATGACTGCCTGGATCTCAATGCTATCAAAAGCTTTTTCGTGGTCGATGAATCCAAGGCACAGTGGCTGTCTATATTCACCCATCTTTTCAACAATTTGGTTGATGACGTGAAGGTGATCCATGGTAGAATAGCCGCTCCGAAACCCTGCTTGTTCGATGTCCCTAGGTTGGTTGAAGTCAAGGATGCTGGTAATCTGATTTGTGAGTAGGTGTTTGATAGTAAGCTGATGTGTATTGGTTTGGATACATAATTATCAAGATGAATAATGGCTGTTGCGTTTGTGTATATGTCCTCCATGATTTGTACATATCTAACAGACCTGAGATTTGCAGACGATGTTGCATTAACAGCTGCATCAGTTGAGTATATGGGCGGGACACATAGCTCGTAGACGACAATAGATGGACAATGAGGTTAACGTAATGGCAGCCAAGAACAGGAAAGAGAAGACGGGGAAGACAAAAACGAAGATGGCGTGATGATCTCACTGGGTACAACCTGGGCAAGAGAAGCACAGAACAGAAGCAAATGGAAGCTACTTGAGGAGGGCTACATCCGACAGTGGGTGACACAGCCTGTGAGGTGAGGTGAGGAGGTTTGATAGTAAGCTGATTGGTCTGTAATTCTTCAAGTCTTTGATGTCACCTTTCTTGTGGATGAGAATTATAAGCGCATTATTTCAACTGTCCAGTGTCTGGTTAATCTGGATACATAGTGTAAATAGCTTTGCAAGCTTTGCCTTTACTATGCGCTGCCTCCATCCTTGAGAATGTCGACTATAGCACTCTATCTTCTCCTGGTGCTTTACCTCTTTTCATGTCATTGAGAGATTTTTCAACTTCATCCTCTCCACTTGGTGGTATATTTTCTTCTGCACTCTCAACGTCTATAATTGGTGGGAGTTAATTGGACTTTGCTGGAGTAGAGATCTTGGTACAACTCTTCACCCGCTTAATGACTAGTTCTCTGTCTGAGATTATGTTTCCGTCTTCCCCCCTTCAGGGCTTTAATTTTGAGATTTTCCAGTGGCAAGTTCTTGCTTTGCTTTCTTGTAGCTTTGATGACTGCCTGGATCTCAATGCTATCAAAAGCTTTTTCGTGGTCGATGAATCCAAGGCACAGTGGCTGTCTATATTCACCCATCTTTTCAACAATTTGGTTGATGACGTGAAGGTGATCCATGGTAGAATAGCCGCTCCGAAACCCTGCTTGTTCGATGTCCCTAGGTTGGTTGAAGTCAAGGATGCTGGTAATCTGATTTGTGAGTAGGTGTTTGATAGTAAGCTGATGTGTATTGGTTTGGATACATAATTATCAAGATGAATAATGAATAATACCCATCTTTTCAACAATTTGGTTGATGACGTGAAGGTGATCCATGGTAGAATAGCCGCTCCGAAACCCTGCTTGTTCGATGTCCCTAGGTTGGTTGAAGTCAAGGATGCTGGTAATCTGATTTGTGAGTAGGTGTTTGATAGTAAGCTGATGTGTATTGGTTTGGATACATAATTATCAAGATGAATAATGGCTGTTGCGTTTGTGTATATGTCCTCCATGATTTGTACATATCCTTCATTTACTCCAATCTTTCATTTGTTTCACTGCCACTTCCACTTCTCTTACTGTTATACTTGGGAGGTCAGTTTGATCAGTTGATTTACAGTTTGTATCTGTCTTGTCCTGATTTGATTTTGAACTGTACAGATCTTGGTAAAATTCTGCACATACGTCTAGAATTTCTTCTCTATCAGTTGTGATGTTGCCATCCTTTTGTCTCATTTTGCTTATTCTGGTTTTCTTGCTGTTCAGTTTTGAAATCTGTTTTAGTCCTTTTCCGCTCATCAGGATGGTTTCAATTTCTTCATTTCTTCTCTTTCTGCTTCTCTGTCGCCTCTTCTTTCTCACTGTTTTGACAAGCTCAGCGTATTCAGTTTTCATTCCAATACACATCAAAAGAGGTGTAAGACAGGGTGATACAATTTCTCCAAAAATCTTCACAGCCTAAAACCGAGAGGAGTCAACATTGACGGAGATTATCTAACAGACCTGAGATTTGCAGACGATGTTGCATTAACAGCTGCATCAGTTGAGTATATGGGCGGGACACATAGCTCGTAGACGACAATAGATGGACAATGAGGTTAACGTAATGGCAGCCAAGAACAGGAAAGAGAAGACGGGGAAGACAAAAACGAAGATGGCGTGATGATCTCACTGGGTACAACCTGGGCAAGAAGAACAGAACAGAAGCAAATGGAAGCTACTTGAGGAGGGCTACATCCGACAGTGGGTGACACAGCCTGTGAGGTGAGGTGAGGAGGTTTGATAGTAAGCTGATTGGTCTGTAATTCTTCAAGTCTTTGATGTCACCTTTCTTGTGGATGAGAATTATAAGCGCATTATTTCAACTGTCCAGTGTCTGGTTAATCTGGATACATAGTGTAAATAGCTTTGCAAGCTTTGCCTTTACTATGCGCTGCCTCCATCCTTGAGAATGTCGACTATAGCACTCTATCTTCTCCTGGTGCTTTACCTCTTTTCATGTCATTGAGAGATTTTTCAACTTCATCCTCTCCACTTGGTGGTATATTTTCTTCTGCACTCTCAACGTCTATAATTGGTGGGAGTTAATTAGACTTTGCTGGAGTAGAGATCTTGGTACAACTCTTCACCCGCTTAATGACTAGTTCTCTGTCTGAGATTATGTTTCCGTCTTCCCCCTTCAGGGCTTTAATTTTGAGATTTTCCAGTGGCAAGTTCTTGCTTTGCTTTCTTGTAGCTTTTGTTATCTTCAAGAGTTTTCTGGATCATCTTTGTGTTGCGTGCTCGGATTTCATTTGTAATTCGCTTCCTTATGGTTTTGCATAATTTCATTTGTAATTCGCTTCCTTATGGTTTTGCATAATTCTGTGAACTCGATATGTTGGATTCCAATCGTGTTCTTCATTTCCCGTCTCTTTTTCTTCATTTCCTTTGAAATCTTGTCTATCTTCTGTGGGTCTTTTTTCCCTGTTGTCTTCAAAGCACAATCTAGTAGGATTGTGTTTGTAAGTGTCTCACAGACATCTAGGTCTTCTGCTTCATCCTTCAGGAGATCAAACTTGTTTTGCAGCTTCATCTGCAATTCTTCTTTGTTCTGTTTTAGTTTGCATTCTTCTCTTTTGTACTATAGTTTGTATCTTTCCAATGTCAAGTTGATGGAGATCCTTGCTCTTACTAGTCTGTGATCACTCCCAGTGTTAAAGCGGTTAATAACTGAGTTGTTATTGGGATGTTATAAAATTAGTGCATATATCGCCTAGCAAGATTGCAAGGACTATGTATTTTAAAATGTATATGAAAACTGGAGGTCGTCCCAGTATTGAGCCCTGGGGTACACCACTTACCATGCTTACCATGAAGTGATGTAACATTTTCATAATAAATATTGCTTTTTATTACATAGCATTGTTTTTGATTAAAACATTAAAGCATCCGTTGTGTTTAATTCGTTACAAAATTTTGGGAGAAGTCGGTACGACATGTATGCAGATGCAGATTTATACCCAAACAATTTATACATGTATAGGGGCCGTTTTTGTATAAATGAGTACAACTTTGCCTATTTTCATAGCATCGGGAACTGTTCCACCACTAAAAGCATTAACCAAAGTTTCGAGGAAAGGTGATAGGCCTATTTCATTTACAGTGATTTTAACATGTTGTTGTTGTGGTGTTGATGTTGTGGTGGTGGTGGTGGTGGTGGGACTGGTTTTTAAATAAGAATCGTAATTGCATTCTGTTGCAATACCGTAAAAACTCGATAGTAGGCCTAATATCCGGGAGTACTAATAGGCCTATCAGCATGCTATAGGCTTTTTAGCGTGCTTTGAGCCTGGTCACTGGTCAGGGCCCTATTAAAGCAAATCACACATACAATAAACACCGTATCATAATCATTGGTATAAACTTTAAATAGCCTACTCAATACAATTTATGATAGGCTAGAAGTCACATGGGGTCATAGCATAGACGATGTTAGCTGCACTGACTGTGTAGTACATAATTATCTGATGCATGTAGATATAATAGTATTAAACCAAAAACGTTGTACTTACCTGTAACGATAACGGTTTTTCCCGTAAGTTTTGCTTTACTGCGACAGTACTGTGCACGGAAGTATTTTATGTATATGAATCCTATGCCAAAAACAGCTGCAGTGATAGCCCAAATATTAGAGCCAACCATATTGGCTATTGCAGAAGTTTATTGCTGCGATCACAGCATTTAAATCACTAGCCCGGCTTGAACTTTAAAGCATTTTAGGTAACTTGAATCGCATGTACCTTAAGAACTGAACTTTATGAAATTGATAAATAGCTACACTATTAAACACACACATTGTGACCATTATCAGTGCAGCAGTGTTATATATAGTCCCGGTATATAGTCCAGTGCTTCTTTGTTGATCTTAGTTGCAGTGTACACAAGTGCTGTCTGGATTCATTCATAAGTGTCGAAGTTCAAAACTATGACCTTTGTTCGGTCGTCCGTTTAATTGTGCATGCGCGAGCCTGGGGAAACATCCCGCAAATTCGCAGCAACAAGCATAATTTATTTTCATGTCTATTTTCTTATGGTCTACGCCACACCAACTTCAAAAAATAATATTAAAAGTTTATTCGAGTTTATCTATAGGTTAACAATCACTCATAGTTTGAAATAATGGCTTAGAAATTTCCTCTTAGGCCATCTTCTTAATTCAATCCTGTGTCTCAAAGCTGCCGCTCGCATTAGTATAGTAAAATCGTGCGCGTAGTCCTCTTTGAAAATCAAGAAATTGTTTTTTTATCTCTTTTTATTTTTTTTAAACAAAAAGGCGAAAATAAAACTCAAAATTCGTATTTGATTTCAAGTTTTTGATTTTTTTGCAAATTTTGGACACGAAAATAATAAAAGAGAAGAAGAATCATAAATGGTTTGTAGCAGTGACCTTTTTGTCTACTTTTCCAACATTGGATATTTTTTGCACCAAATGCTTGTCCGAAATCCTGTACGGACACATAAACGGTAAAAACACCGCATTAGGTTTTCGATTTCTCACAAGCTTTGAGGCGCACATCCTCTCCTATTCCCCATCCAGAAGGGATTCCCATCCTGGGAATTCTGACTCAGATCGGGAAATCCTCCAAATAATGCTCAGATCGAGCGCCAAATAAGTTAGCAGTTCAGTTTTCCCAGCTTTCAAAAACAATAGGCAGAGCTGGGAATCGAACCCGGGATCTGTGAAATTCTAGAAAGAGCATTTCCAGATATCAGTTAATTTTATGGTAGGCCTAAGCTTAAAACACATTGAAAACGATCAATTGAAGTCACAACATTAAATCACCAAAGCGAATGGTAACGTATAGGCCCTAGGTATGTGGAAAAGAACTGTATAAACAATAACAAAGTGTGCCCTTCTCATAGGCTTAGGAACCGGGGGCTTGAGCCCCCTCAATAATTTTGGTGCAGGGGCTGGAATACCTTTCAGCCCCCCCCCCCCAATAATCCTAGGTGAACTTAAAAATTGTGATAAAATAGAGGGAAAAGGTGTCTTTGTGACCTACATTTTGTAAAATGTTCTGACTGCGATCTAGCACAGCATTTTTTTTTTCAAGTTTCAGGCCCCCCCCACATGTTGAAAATAAGCCTATGCTTGGCATGTCGCTTTTTTGAAATATCACCAAAAATATCAAATTTTTTAAAAACAAACATGAACATTCCAAAATAAATACCTCCCGCTGTGATCTGGAACTCGTTGCTTCCTCTCTCCAGTTATCTGTACTTCAAGTTTTCCCATATACCCCGCCCCTTAAAGGAGTATTTCGTGATCCTAGCATTCTCAATTTATGTCATTTTTCATTAGATATCCACGAAAAAAACCTATTCCCAAAATGTCAGTTGATTCCGATTTTGCGTTCGCGAGTTATGCATGATTATGTGTATTACACTGCTCCATAGACAATGCGTTGTAATTTCGTTCTGGTGCACCAGAACGAAATTCAAATTTCACGATATCTTTGCTAAACGAATTAATCTGCAAGAAATATTTTGTACATAAACATTATGTAGCCAGAGGTTTCCAGTGATATAAAAATCTCAACTTTTTTTTTGAGAAAAGTGGGGGATGAGGCTGTGGATACATTCTGCTGTTTGTAATAATTATGTCACGCTTGTCTTTGGCCCTGGTCTTTGGGGTGTACTAGTATATGATGTGGCTTATGATATTTGAATGCCATGCCATGTTTCCTGAATGCACGTCTCGCTCGATGAGAAAGTCCCTCTTTGTAAGGGAGGACAATACCTCTGGTGGTTGTCTGCGACTTGTCTTTTGCTGAGGTGTCGCATAGCCCCAGGGCTTCTTTGATTTTATTCTCTTCAACCATAGATTTTAAATACCAGGTATTTAAAATCTATGCTTCAACAAGCTTGTCTGTCTCTTCCGTGATAACTTTGTCCTTTCTGTCATTTCTGTACGAATGATACTGAGTTTGTGGTGTAGTGGGTGGTGGGATTGGAAATGAAATGAAGGTATTGATCTGTATATGTGTATTTTTTTCGGTAGACTAAAAGTTTGACTGAACCGCCCTGCTTTATAATAATGAACGTGTCAAGGAAAGCAATTATTTAGGAATGGAGTTGACAGCAAACTGGTAAATCTCATTGAGAAGATGTATGACAAACCAATCATTTGTAACGGGAAAACTCACTGTCTGGTTTGAAGTTTCAGTTAATGAGATTTGCTGTCAACTCCATTATTGATCTTAAATAATTACCTTCCTTGACACGCTCATTGCTACCCCCCAGGTGAACACAAGTTATGAATGGCCAAGTTGACCAAAAACTTAGACGTACGTGTAAGATGGCATCTTATACGTGTAAGATTGCATTTTGTGCGTTTAAAGGGGCATTTCGTGATCCACAGCCTCATCCCCCCACTTTTCTCAAAAAAAGTTGAGATTTTTGATATTGAGTAAAAATTGCCTTCAGATAACTGAGAAAAGTAGCCAGAAAGTGGGATAAATCGGGCTGTGACCATGACGAACCAACAGTCAATTCCTGCTGACAGAGTTTCGGCATATAATACAGGGCATTGTAGCACTCCGATACAAATTTAGAAAATGCCTCGTTTACGATGTTGGTGGCGAGTTCTCCTCGGCAAATAATATCGCGTATCGTTCATCACTAAAATCCAAATCTTACAGGTTTTTATTCATACGCATAAGGGATGGTCATAACACATCTACAGGATTGACCTCAGTCACGGCCAATGGAGTGATACGATTGGCGACATAAGGGTTGGAATTAAATTGCGACTGAAGTTTTTTTTTTTTTTTGCCTCATTTTGTTCAGCTAAAATTAGGCCGTATAAAATTAATGTTTTGGTTCTCGTCCAGAGGATTTGCATGAATTGATGAGGGAGGGAGGTGTTTTTTTGTTTTTTTTCAATGTAAAATTAGCATTGTCAGTAATTTCGGTCTTCTCCAACAGTGCTCGAGGAAACGATGAGGCCCTTTTTTTCAAATGTGAAATTCTGAGAGATAAACCCCCTAGAATACCACAAAAAGACTTGGAAGTGATGCTTGTTCTCTAACTTATTTATATGTATGAAGATTTCATAAATCATTCCAAAGTCTAAAAAAATTGAAAAATCTATAAAAAAAAAAAAAACAAATCTGACAAATCCCAGAAATTGAGGAGGGAGGGGACGAGAACCAAAATATTAATTTTACACGGCCTTAAAAGACTGAGGATATTTCTGAGAGTGGAAACTAATATTTTGTGGCAAGTAATACAAATCTATTTCTTATGGAAATATCACATGCATGGGTTTGTAATTGTAAAGATTATCAGCCCTACTGAAATATATGCATACTTATTTGCTTACTTGCTTCCGGACTTGCTTAAAGCCATATTATAACATTTGCTGAGGAAGACGCCCTCACTGAATTTTTAAAATTCCCTTTTTACACGATTAAATTGTACTTTATTAAACCAATATACCCTGCAAAAATCAAGACTCTAGGTGCTGTAGTTTTGTCAAAATCCGATATTTTGAATAAAACGCCGGATTCGGCGCTTTATTATTACGATGGAATTATTAGTCGAACGCATACACGACAGTACGTACACGGCGTGCGGGACGGTGATATACACAACAAAGGGTCGTACCACAACATGACCGAAGGAGTGGTACGTATTGGCGACATGTGCGCTGCTGGTAAATTCCAATTTTCTTTGCTTTGCCGTAGTTGTTCGGCTCAAAAATAAAGGGATATATCTGACAGTAAAAGCTAACATTTTATGGCAAATAAATGCTAATCTATTTTGTTTGAAAATGTTATAATATGGCTTTAATTCGAGCGGTGTCCTCGAACTGTGATGGCTTTCCATCTCTTCCTGTCCTCCATTGCTGTCCTGAAATCTGCTGCCGCCAGTCCAGTGTCTTCTTTCAGAATGTCTATGTGCGTCAGAGCATGTCTTACAGGTTTCCGGCCCATATGCTTAGGTATCCAATGAACCATTTTGATGCGGGCTCCTCTCATCTGGAACAGTGGCCAGTAAACCGGATTCTTCTTTCCCTGATCTTGAAGCTTACATTTGGATGATCTCCATATAGGTTTGCATTTGTCATATAGAAGAGTTCTTAGGATCCGGGTATAACAGCCATCCACCATCATTGCAAGTTTAGAGGTGGTGGTCCAGGCTTCACATTCATAAAGCAGCACCAACTCAACTGTTGCAGCAAAGATTCGAAGTTTGAAACTCTTGGTAAGAGTTGACTTCCATACGGTATTTTCTTAAGTTTACTGCACGCCCTCCATGCTGCTGCTTCACGTATCTTCACATCCCTTTCTGTGCTTTTCATCCAAGCGCCTTGGTATTTGAAATCATCGACCTCCTCTAGTACTACACCCTCATTTTGTTGTGATGCTTTCTATCCTGTTCTTTACTTCCGTTCATCTTCAGGCCCACTTTTGCAGCGGAAGTCTCAACTCTGTGAAGCAGTTCTTGTGCTTGTTGTATTTCCTCAGATAACAGTGCAATGTCGTCAGAACAAGCAAAGTCTGTCACCACCACTGGGCCAACTCTCCTGCTTTGCCTCTTTTCCAGGTGGAATCCTAGCTCCTTTTCACTTTCATCAATAGTCATTCTCAGTGCAAAGTCGAGGACAATCACAAACAGGTTTGGAGCAAGGGTATCTCCCTGAAATACCCCTGCTAAGATTTCAAACAATTCTGTCTCGCCACCTGGTGACCGTGATATTACTTTGGCTTTGGTGCTTTGGTATATTTTGCCAATAGCTTCAACAATGAGTTCCAGAATACCGTAGGCATGGAGTATCTTCAACATCTTGCCTCTACGGATAGTGTCGAAAGCTTTCTTTAAGTCGATGAATGTTATTATCGCTGGTATGTTGTGTGGCTTCACCTATTCAATCAGCCTACATAGTGCACGGATGTGCCCAACATAGTCGTTCTGGCAACTCTAAATCCATTCTGATTTGCGTGCACACCCCCTGGTTACACACCAACCTTTGCCCCAGCTATGGGTCAAATACATGTAGCTGAAGTAGTTCACTACCTAAAGAAGTACAAGAGATAGTATCCAGTAAACTGCAAGAGGGTGTAGTGATAAGACTTCAGCATACCGGCGAAAGACAAGAGTGTCCTGGAAACTGTGCTATTTCTTGTTTCCTTTGATTGGAGACAAAAATCACAAGAGTGAAGGGCGCAAGTAAGATGTCTTGTATGTACATTTTTCTACGGCCACTAGACAAGCGAAGAAGGAAAACTCTGTTAATAAATCTAGCTGTAGGAGTTGCGACTACAGTTATATTAGCAATCGAAAACCATGACGGCAAACCAAAACTACACTAGGTTTAGAGTCCCTAATTCAGTCTTAACATCTCCTGGTACAGACATCGAGTTGCAAAAATCACATGACGCCTTGCCTCGAAATCCAGATGGAAGGGACAAGTCTGATGAGGGTGTCTGCAGGGGAGAAACAGCTGGAAACCTTCTAAATTCTAAGAATGTCACCTAAATCTCCAGCATGAACGTACGGACAATTCGAGAACAGCAGTGTAGAGTTTCTAATCTCATTGAGTGCAATGTGGAAATATTGGGAATACAAGCGCACCGTATAATTCACGATGAACCAAAAGTACGAAAACATACTGGGCAGGACACTGATTACAACATCAGCAATTAAGAACGATGCGGGAGCTGTAGTTGGATGGGTTGGAATGCTAAACATATACTAGCCAGTGTCCCGGGCCAGTGTGAAAGATCACACAACAACAGAATTCTTATTGTAAACTTCCAGGGAACAACAACTGCTATCGTTACATATTGCCCAACCAATGTAGCTGATGAAGACATGGACACAATAGCCCGGCACAATAGAGAAACACTACGATAGTATGAGGAGAGCCACTGAATCCATCCCAACGCATAACCTCTTGATAGTAATGGTGATTTCAATGCTAGAGTTGGAAGGGAAGATGCTAAATTTACATAACATGACGTCACTAGCAGAAATGGAAAGTACCTTGTGTAACTAGCAACAGAGAGGAATCACAGTTTCGTAAGAAAACTGGAAAATTATGGACACTTACAAGCCCAGGCGGGAATAAATACAAACTGGACTATTATACTTATACAAAGAAAATGGAGGAACAATCTGCAGAACGCCGAGGTATACAATACATTTGCTACTGTGGGTTCCGATCACAGAATAGTGTCGGCAAGAGTAAGACTAAGCCTCAGAAAGAGCAAGACTTTACGAAGAAAGAACCAGTTTGATTGGAAATCCCTGAGCACGGATAGAAATGTTCAAAAGATGCACACCATAGAAGAGCGCAACAGGTTTGAAATCCTTAGAGACATATACATGATATAGAGGAAACAGTCACGGATAAGTAGCCGATTTATCGCTACCATCAAAGCAGCTGAGAAGATCAGCCCTGCAAAGAAACGATCTCGAAGGGCAGACTGTTCTCGTGATCCAAAAGTCATAAGGCAAGACACCATGTCAGGTAGATATGATGTATCAACAGGACACTACTGATGACAAACGAGAGGAGTATAAGAAGGCGAAAACAAACCTTGATGATGCGTACAACAAAGTTATTGAGGCAAATCTAAATAGCAAGTTGCAAGAGTTTGAAAGAGCACATGTCAACTCAAAACATGGTAAAAGTTTGAAACTGATCAACGACATCACTGTTAGTAAGGCATGCAGTACATACAGGTCAGTTGAAGGGAAACACGTAAAGTGAAAGGGTCGCCTATTGGTATAACCACTTCAAAGGCCTTCATGGAAGGCCACCTGACATTGATGATGAGGAAGAAGAAATAACACCGATCTTAGATGATCGCGCAACCAACAGTGCGTGGTTCATTATTATGAAATTCCTTGGTCCTTGGCCTTGGAGACAAAAGTCCTTGGCCTCGGAGGGTTGTCCTTAGCCCCGGATACCATGTCTTTGGCCTTGGCCTCGGATACCAAGTCCTTGGCCTTGTCCTTGGCATTGGCCTCGGATATGAGGTCCTCGACTACAACACTGAAACCAGCCACCTAAAAAGTGTACAGTTTAACACTTTGGTATAGGCCAATATTATAAGATAAATTCATTGAATCGGAGATATTAGTGGCCTGCACCATGTCGAGCAGTGTGGTTGTGTGGGGACCAGCAGTAATAAGCGCTTTGGGATGTTTCATTTATTATATTAAATACATACGTCCAACGTTTTATAAAAGTGATGTATCACTTGTGGGGAAATCCGTCATTATAACAGGTAGGTGAAGTATAAGTTACTAATTATGTTTAATTAAGTTCATAAATGATTATGTTGTATAGTAGAAATTGTGTTTAATAGTAAATGAAATCACGGAGAACATTATTTTGTAATCACGATCGGATCGAGCTACCTATAGACCACTTGACATCACTGTTTATAAACAAAGGCGAGGGACTCGTCTATCGAAATGCTCGAACGAGCCGCTACACTGTTCGATGGCTTTCCTGTATATGAAATGTGGCGGGCGATTTAAAATGCACGTGCCCTAAGCAGACTACGATGCGTACGCACACTGCAGGGCAAAGAACAATGGAAATTGCCATAATGCGCGCGCATACTGCCGGGCAATGACGTCAGATGCCAAGTGGTCTATAAAAATAGCAAAATGATCATTGTTACCGTAAGGTTGCTATTCCATTGTATGGTAGTAGTATCCAGGATGGATCGCGGCCCTTTACTATTCTGAACACTAACTCGAGATCATACTCTATCTGAAATGACATACTGCAGTTGCTGTACATTTTCCTATACACAATACACAGTGCTCTCACCATTGACGTGTGACCTCTACAAACAGTGTATGTTAGAGGTATAGGGCATATCCTAGTTAACGTCACTGTGTGAAAAATAACCAGCCAATATTTTTTGTACTCTCTGAAATTCTAGAAAATATAGTTTTGTAAGCTTGTAACATGTCCTAAATTTTTAGCTAATTTAGATATATCACTTGGCGGATATTTTTTGTACTTGCTGTCAATCAAGAATAATGTATACATTACATGTAGGCTAAAACTGAGACGTTGGGGCATCTGCAAATGTTCGTACCTCCCTGATATGTAAATGATAGATAACAGCAAAAACAGCTCCCATATCTGTCCATAACTTTGGTCAGTGCAGCGAGTCAGGGTATTTCAAGTGGTTGATTATTGAATGGCAAGTGTCATATTTGGGCATAAGTGCAGTCCATCATTCAATGTGGAGGATAGACGAGACTTTATCGATTGATTTTGCTGGAGTAGTTTCCTGTTAACCAGGTTTAAGTACTGCAAAGGTCGAATCATGTTTGCTGTGCAGCATAACTGCACTATGATAGGTTTACTAGGGGGTGGCGAAGCAAGCGTGTGGGCATGGTCAGGACAAAGCTTGGTCCAGGGGTCAAGGGTCCCGAGCAAAATGAAATTGAAATAAGGCCTGATAAAGGAGATGTTAAAAGGGCCCGCACTGCTCCTTGTCCATGGGTACCCGCGAACGAGATTTACATTTTATGATCAGACATTTTCTAACTGTATTTTAGCTATATATATAAAGCGCCAGTGCCGTACTAACGCTGTTACTTTCCTATTCGGCGAAGATGACAATTTTGACGTCCTTGTCTGTTTACAAACAGATCGAGAGGTAGACAAAAGACCTGTCAAAACTGTTCCGGTTGTCTACCACTCAACTATCAGAAGGATGGTCCTTAAAGACCCATTCAGTGATCCCAGTGCAACTTGGTGCCAAAAAATTAAAATTGTTTATAAATTGCTTAAAAGTAAGTCATTCAAATTGTCATTTGGTATTTTTGAAATGACAAATTTGGCCAAAAAAAACGAAGAAAAGAGCAGTACTGACGAAGTTGAAGCCCCATTCAAATACATGTAGCTAATTTAGATACTGTCAGTATCTAAATTACAGATTCGTGTAAAATGTCTTATTTTGTCTGAAATACACAGCTTTTGGCTGAATCACAGGCTATGTTAGCACATCTATGACAATGACAAAGGTACCAAAATCTGAATTTTGATTGATCATCCGGATGAGCAAATCACTGAATG
Source organism: Amphiura filiformis (assembly GCF_039555335.1). NCBI lineage: Eukaryota > Metazoa > Echinodermata > Ophiuroidea > Amphilepidida > Amphiuridae > Amphiura > Amphiura filiformis. Next base: position 73,945,076 of record NC_092633.1, read on the forward strand.
GGCCTTTAATAGAGTGATTCACGGAACAGGGATTAAAAACCTGTCAAAGTGGTACCATGGTACCATAGTCCGTCAGGAAAGCCCACGCCTTCTTGACGGATTATTCTATTGTCCAGTTTACCATCAAGATTTTGAATGCAACCAGAGCACGATCGACAGTAAATAAATATTTTGTTACCGGACTAATAGAGCGCCATGTGTCAGAAACCGTGGGGTCTCATTTTAATCTATTTCAATCATAATCATTGATCAGCTTTATAGTAAGCCAAATAATTAAATCAAGGTACCAGTTATGTTCACCCTGTATATCCTAAACAAAGATGAATATGCTAAAATTAAAACCAGTAGCTAATACCTGTACCCTTTAGCTCTGATATAAGACCCCACTTGTTGAAATTGGTTGAGAATTAAATAAATTGTGTTCTAAAACCCAAAGAAATAACGAAATCAAAAGTTGCACTTTCATGTTCCTATAAATGGAAAGCACGTCGCTAGTTTTATGTGCAAATCAATGGAAACACGGCGCTAGTTCTCTTGTTCGAGAATGCTTTGTGTACAAATCAATACTAGGGCATTTAATCAGGTAATGGAGCAAAACTGCAACTTTTGAATTGGCATCTTCCTTAGATTTTGGATCATTGTGGCTTTATTTCTTGACCAAATTTAACGAGTTGGGTCTTAAATCCGGGGTGAAAGATGCAGCTATTGGTTTTTGGCTCTAATTGTGACATATCCGCCTTTGTTTAGGATAACAATAACTGGTACCTTAATTGTTTTGCAGACTGTATTAATGGAATGTTTTGCAATGCAGTACGACGCAGGCCTTGCCGTTTGAGGCGAGCGATCGCTCTCGTAACATCATAAGTACTAGTAATCGATAGATAACAAAAATAGCGCCAAAACCTTTTCCAAATAACTTTGTGCTGAGTGGTTATTAATTTAAAATAGGTTGTTTTGTCAAAACTTAAAAAATCACCATTTTTACGCAATATTCTGTACCTTTTTTTAAAAACATTCGATTTTTAAAATCTTAAATTCTTATAAGAAAGCTAAATATATGTAATATTTAGAATTCAAATCAATACGACTATATAATAACAATGAAATCATACCTAACAAATTTAACTTTCCCGGTATGGATTATTCTGGGATACCCTGTAGCTTAATCTATTTTACCCCTATCCACCTGTAGTGGCTTTACACAACCCTTAAAGGTACAGGAAAGGAAGTATGGCGTATATAATAGCATTATCATATTAGATTTAGTCATATGAAATACAAGCGATAACTGCAAATGAGGTTCATCCCAAGGATAAGAAAACACTGAGCAGTATATTACCGGGATATTACTTAGTATATAATTAACTCCCATTGTGTGCTCTCGCAAATTACCAAACTATTTCGCACTGTAAAGCAAAATAAATAAGCTGAAAATAGAGTCATACAGGTCCTATCTCCATAATCAAATACCCACCGTTTTTGTTATATTCCTTGTTTATCAGAAATTAATCGTGGCGTGAAACCCATACTTTCTGCTCACTTTAGCGGGTCGTGTTTACAATGTGTTTCACTACAATAACAATACAGATGTCGTTATCGATATGTCATGGGACGCACCAGCTAATTTGAATTATTCTATTTGTGCAAATTATCAACAACCTTTCAGCTTACTTTCACAAATACAACAATCACATTCCCTGACGTTCAACACTGACTGCGTGTTAACAAACCATAAAGTTGTTTAACGCAACATTTTTGAGACACACTGTACTGTAAACCAGCCAACTGAAAAGTGTACAGTTTGGTATAGGCCAATATATAAGATAAATTCATTGAATCAGAGATATTAGTTGGTGCACCATGTCGAGCAGTGTGGTTGTGTGGGGACCAGCAGTAATAAGCGCTTTGGGATGTTTCATTTATTATATTAAATACATACGTCCAACGTTTTATAAAAGTGATGTATCACTTGTGGGGAAAACCGTCATTATAACAGGTAAGTGAAGTATAAGTTACTAATTATGTTTAATTAAGATAATTAGTTAATTAAGGTCCCGGGATAAATGATTATGTTTTAGAGTAGAAATTGTGTTTAATGGTGAATGAAATCACGGAGAACATTTCTAATCACGATCGGATCGGATCGAGCTGCCCTCCGTATAAAACTAGCAACTGAAATGTGCAAATATTTACTTGACTAGAGATTAGATGGGAATCGAAAAGATTATTAAAGTCTTACCGTTGCTATTCCACTCTATGGTAGTGGTATCCAGGATGGATTGCGGCCCTTAACTATTCTCCACACTAACTCAAGATACTCTATCTAAATTACAGGTTTATTAGGGGGGCGTAACAAGCATGTGGACAGGGAGGACAAATCTTGGCTCAGGGGCCCCGAGCAAAATCGAAATTGAAATAAAGGCCTGATAAAGGATATGTTTAAAGGGCCCGCGCTACCCCTTGTTCATGGGTGCCCCCGAGGGAGGCTCTTAGTACATTTATGATCGGACATTTTCTTACTGTATTTCAGCTATATAGAGCGCAATGAGTCGAAAACTCTGGGGCAAAATTGAACAAAAAATGTCATGTCCATCGTCTCTTTTCACCATGTTCATTAGTGACCGAGGTTTGAATGGTAGAGATTTGCATCTCATGAATGCGCACCATCGGAAATTAGACTGCCCGCGTTTTCGACGTAATTAGCTCGTGTCTGTTGCACACCGTCGAACTCGAATCAAGTATCGAACATCCTGAATATACCTCATAATTGTTATGAGGTTTTCTTAATTTAACGGTATGAAGACATGCACGATATCCCAAGTTAAGACAAAGGTTCAGAACATCACGTTCCCGGGATCACGTTATTCGTGTTATTAGACCACGACTATAAAGATAAGCTAAGATACATGAACAGCACAGGTAAAGAAACAAATATAACACACTATAAAGTATACTGATAACAGGGAAAAAATCTTTTTTCTCTGATAAAACAACTTAAAGCTGACTTCGATGATCAAATTCAGTAGCAAATGTTAATTTGGACAAGAAAATTCAAATTTAGCAAAACATAATACTCTTTTCTCTAAAATAACCAATTCTGAAAAAGATTAAAATGAGGTTTATCCTTAGTGTAAGAGAGCACGAAATACTTATTGGATTAGAGTTCGGGTTAGGGTTAGGGTTAGGGTAAGGGTTAGGGTAGGATTAGAGTTAGGGTTAGGGTAAGGATTATTTTTGTTTGGCATTCTCTTACACGAAGGATACACCTAAAATGAACTATCATATGCTCAGCTTATATTGATGGAATGTTTTGTCATTTCAATTCGTTACCATTTTTAAAAATTAGTTTACCAAATTAAGTTTCATTTTAAAATGGAGCGAATCGTCAAGTCCTTTTCTAGAGATCATTATTCTAATGAGACACAACTTTAAGGGGGTACTACACCCCTGCCCAATTTTGTGCTTATTTTTGCATTTTTCTCAAAAATTATAGCGCATTGGCATGATTGGTGACAAGTAAGATATGTATATTATAGGGGCAAGGGCTACAACTACTTCACTGGCAATTTTATTTCAGCACAGACAACAGTTGTGGAGTTACAGTCAAAAATGAGGGAAAACCAATATTTGATAAATAAATCAATAACTGCTTGCCGTGAGTTGCTGAATTTTCAGTGCAGTAATTGTAGGCTTTGCCCCTATAATATACATCTTACCTGTCACCAAATGCGCTATAATTTTTGAGAAAAATGCAAAATTGTCCAGGGGTGTAGTACCCCCTTAAGCAATAATATTGATACGAGTAGTAGTGAGAGTGTGCCTTTTGAGCCTAGTACTATACAAAGTACAAAACATCCATTTAAAATATGTAAATCAAGTCTTTTTATAATATGTAAATTCAGTTTTGAAAAAAAGGCAATGCAATTTATCCGAACAATTGTGTAAAAACACTAGGTTTTGACAATAAAGGAATATCGACCTTGCAGGTTAAATAAAGATAAACAAACGAAATAAAACTCGAGCACTTGTTGTGGATGGCAAACAAAAGCTGGTTAAAAGTAAACAATAGTAAATACAATATATTCAAATGGTAAATTTTTATAACCTTCACGAGTCCAAAATTTGCTGTCATTAACTCCAATGGCTTAAATACTGATAAACCACAGGTTGTGTAAACCCAATGGGCAAATATAATTTACTTCACGTTTTTTTGTATTTTTGTATTTCGTGTATGTAATTTAGTATTTTAAGATCAGTATGAATGAAGCCACGTTGAAATTTTAAAAATCAATTTTACTTATACATTTCAAAATAAGAATTTAAATCACAGTTCAAATCCACACGTGGCTATATTGCTAATGTACATAAAACGTACAACTGTATGAATATTGAAATGTTTCCTGTACAGAACTAGAGATCACAAAGTACAATCAACGTATTTATTCATCCGAATAATCGTTATTTTGTGGAAATTTAATTAGTCAACAGATGTGCAGCTATACAGTAGTGTTTTAAGCTGGTTTATTTATGCATCCGTTGCAATATTATGCAAAAGTATATCGGTAGTAATAAACAGAAATCCATAAACTGGACTTGGAAAATATAATAAGTTCTAGATGCCTACATATTAATATTTTACATAATGTTTATTTTTTTGTAACTCTACATGTCAATTTTTGCAAGTACTGAGAGGGATTTTTTTTAAATTTTGAAATACCCTTGTACTATACATTTCCTACATGATTATTTATAATAATGTTCTCGTGATTTATAATTTTAAGGGTTAGTGTTGGCTGTTTGGCTTAAGGTTTACATGGTTTAGTTGTTTTAAGGGGTATAGGATTAAAGTTAAAGATGCATGAAGCATGCTTTTATTACTTGGGGTTAGTGAAAGGTGCCACAGTTTTTTTTAATTATAATTGTTAATGCAATCATGATATCGCTCAACCGTTTTTACGATTTGAAATGGAATGTTTTCCTATGTTTCGGGGGTTGATAGCAAGAAAGCCTATAGCTCACAATGTGAGTTCAGGCTTTCTGGTTTTCAATCCTCGATTTGTTTCACATTTGAATTTGTGTCTATTATGACGCGAAATACGCTTAGTTGTAGATTAATTCCCCTCCGAACTGCCTTTACAAATGCGGTTCGGAGGGGAACATGGCCTCGTATATGGGCTCTAAAATTGAAACATAAAATATGGCTTCTGTCATCCCACTCGCCTTAACATTTCTTACTTCCATATTATGTAGTCATTTAAAACAGTTCATTTTTTCTATTGCATAATTTCGTGAGTATTTTCAAACTACATCAACTTGAAACTCGGGCATGGGGCATAATGTTAATGAAAGTCTTATTGGATTTTATTTTTCAATACAGACATAAATGCTATTATGTTCAATTGTTTTGCTTTTAAGGCGCAAGGTTAATAAGTCATATTTGTATAGCTTGTTTTCTGTTTTCTGGGGGCAAATGCCTGTTATTCAAGGAGCCTTTAGGGAATGTTTTAAAGGCGCGCTTCTCGACATAATGCTTTAAGAATACAACAAACACCTCGTACAATGGCAAAACGGAGTATTTTACATTAATTTTTCTGACGTGTACTTCCTTTTTTCCTTTTGAGTTGATATAGTATTCTTATTATGTTTTTCACTTGAAACGGCTACAACTAGTAAGAAGGTATAAGTGAAGATATTCAGGATACTAAGTGTATTTTATTGTAGACTAAGTATGCCTATAACTTATATTAATATAAATGAAAATATGCCTGAAAAAGCGTCATTATATTCCTTTGGAATTAAGGTTAATTCACATAAAAATATAAAGAAAATTAAGAAAACCGGGGAAATACACAAAATATAAATAGGGTTGAAGTTAGAATGTGGAAATATGGGAACTTGGCACGGTCAAGATGTAATCTTATTTTTCGTAAAAGCCAAAGGTGCTGCCACCCTTTATACCCATTAGCAGATCTATACTAGGCCAAATGGGTTTCTGGACACCTTTGTTTGGTGAGATGCGATAAGAAAGTTATTACTTGTTGCCCGCTTCGCAATATTATAGATTTACATCCACATTTTCTCAAGTTTACAAATTAGAGAGTTTTATACTTGAAAACAAAAATTGCAAGTTTAAACTGTTATACCCTCTTTCTTGTTTAGGGTTTTATGCTTGCACGGGAAAGGGTTAACACGAAAAACGTCGTACATTCTTAAGAAACTTATTATGAGGATTTTAAGGGTATCTGATTACCGAAGTGACATTAACACTATTCAACAACAAGTTTCATTATACCCAGATGATTACTTTTGATCGAAAAGGTGTATGTTATTAACTCGATTGCAAGAAAAACACCTTTCATCTGGTTCTGGTATCGTGCATTATACAGTAAAGAAAGTGTCAAGTACTTCTGAATAAACCTTTATTAAATTCAATGATCTGGTTCGTTTTTAAGAAAAATATATTTTCTTCTTACCTTCACATCTTGTCTTTTAATATCATGCTTGAGGCGAGGATTTTTATGCTCATGTATATTTTTTAGAACTTTGTTGAGAAGTATTTCAAGATTTTGATGTATTTATATGTAAATGCACATGTAATAGCAGGTATTTACTAAGTATGCTAAGTGTGGAACGCTCCAAAGAAACGTTTGTATAATATCCTGATCCTCTTTTGCCTTTTGCATATTTTGTGTCTGAAAGGCTTTGGTTTTAAAGTTTGGGTTTTGGATAGGTTTACAAGCTCGGACAAAAACAGCTACGAAATGTTAATGCCTCTCAGCAAGGCACCCACATTTTTGTATGAATAAATAAGACGGTTAAATGTGGTTTTAGGTTACGGTTAGGATTCAAGTTTCGAATTAGATTTAGGATTATTACCTGAACTAGAGTAGTGATAGAATAAAGTTAGGATTAGGAGTAACGGTTGGAATCAGGATCAGGTAGATGGTGAACTTGAGCCTGATGGGTTAGGTACTCACCGAAAACAGCTGAAACTCTGAACGCTGCCACTAATTGCATTCGGAAAATTTATTTAGCTAATGACTTGCTAGTAATCATGCATGATTGCTTTAATAGTATTTTCTATATTTATCTATGATGAATCTAATTGCTTTCACTTGATACTTAATTGCTGAGAGTCACACATGAATAAGTTGTGACTGTTTGGTAATTGAAAAAAAAAATGTATACATGTTATGTTGTATTGTGTTCGGGCTTTTTAAATCCAATTATGATTTGCACAAATTTACATCTTGTTGGTAAAAGTATAGTTTGACACCAAATGCATCTGATACCGTTTCCCACAAGATAAAGAGTTATTAAAGTTGCCAGTGGACCCCAGGAGATATGATTCGTGGAGCATGACAAAAATTGAAATAAAACAAAGAACAAATTTGTACTGACTAATTGACCAGGTTAATCATGAAGAAACCACATCAAAATGCTAAGTAATCCGCTTTTATGCATCTTATTACTTGAAATAGCATGCAAATATCTTATTCGGTAGATTTTATTTTTAATGTCGAAGAACTCTTATAGGAACTCTTTCTTTAGGATGGTTGCTTTGCCAAAAATGATAACGTTCTATGCACCGTTGACTAATTACATGAACATTATAAATATATCATCTCCTTTCTTGTTGCTCAATTGTAAATGCGTGACTAAATCTTCATTAACTGAAACAAATTTGACAAACAGTTACTTCCTTTTCACTTTTCACCGTACAATACAGGTAGCAACTCTGGCATAGGTAAGGAAACAGCAGTGGACTTGGTAAAGCGAGGTGCCCGAGTCATTTTGGCGTGTCGAAACGCAGACAGAGCCACAAAGGCACTCAACGAGATCAGACAAAGATCAGGAAATAATCAGGCCGATGTAGTGTTTAGAAAATTAGACCTTGCCGATAGAGATTCCATTCATAAATTTGCCCAACGGTGCCTTCAAGAAGAACAATGCATCAACATTCTGATCAATAACGCAGGTAAATCAATCAATTATCCTTTTAGTTAAAATAAATGTGTAACTAAGATTTTAAAGCAATTAACAAAAATCCGTTCATCCTTTGAAATATTCTTAATGCAACTTGTTATCGTAGCTCTGATTCATTAATCCTTCGCTGCACAAGACTACTTAAGTACTACTTAAGTGGTTCTATAACAATTACAATGTGGAAATTATAATTATAATAACTTCCATTACAATAAAAAGGAATCCTGCAACGATCACGTGTGATTATGTCGTTCTATGTGTCGACCAATGTGCTATTTTTAGCACCATCATGAAAATTAATTTTTCTCGACTTTTTGTAGTTGTTACAATATTGTCAGCAAGGGTATATATTTATCATGAAAATTTATTTTTCTCGACTTTTTTGTAGTTGTTACAATATTGTCAGCAAGGGTATATATTTATCATGAAAATTTATTTTTCTCGACTTTTTGTAGTTGGTACAATATTGTCAGCTAGGGAATAAAAAATTTATTTACCATGAAAATTTATTTTTCTCGACTTTTTGTAGTTGTTACAATATTGTCAGCTAGGGTATATATTTATCATGAAAATTTATTTTTCTCGTCTTTTTGTAGTTGTTACAATATTGTCAGCTAGGGTATATATTTCAAGTTATTAATTTTATTTATATGATGCAGTCCACATCACCTCTGATTTCGGGCATATAGTTTTGCTGAAAATAATAAACAGTCATTTTAATGTATTTTATTTAATCTATCTCCCTTTCATTAGTTACAAAAATGGTAATGTCATATGCATACACAGATATCATGGTATTGTGAGCTACATATTTTCTTGTGGAGGTTTGAGACCGTTAACTCGATTCGATTGTTATATATTTATAAACTTTCGATTGCTATTGTGAACAATAAAGATGACAGAACATACCCTTGTCTAATTCCCTTCTCTGATGAAAACAAAAATTACACATTTATATCTTGGCAATCTGATGTACATTATAAATCGTATTTATCAATTTTATAAATTCATATCAGAAATTATGTTATTTTAATACTGAAGCCATATTTCAACTTCTATTAACTTGCTAAAAACGTAGCATAGCAACTGATATATTTCGCTTTTCCGTGTTATATGTCTTCAATCGTTCAAACATTTTGCTCCTAATTCTCCCTTTGATGTAACCAGGCTTTTCAGGATCAATAAAAAAATAACATTTTGTAATAGTCCATAGAGTTTTAGTAGCTTGTATAATTTTATTAATGTGATAGGTCTCTTCCAATATGATCATTCTTCTCTGGATATGTCTTTTCCTCTAGGTATTAATGTAACAGTATTTCATGGTCAGCTAGTTCCAAACTTAATTCGGGGTCATGGTTCTCCTTTTCTATCGTATTGTAGTTTGACGCAATGTTTGTTTGTCTCTTTCATTTTCTTTGTTTGTTTTATCATTATAGCTTAGTTACATCTTGAAATATTCCTTACAAAGCAAGGAACAAAGTTGACAAAAGTTGTCTGTGCAATTCCGAAAATGGAAATAAACCAAGTTGATTGAAGAACTGAAACTTAAAAAAGAAATGGTTAAGAATTTAAAGGTGAAGCAAAATCTTTGTAATGAGAATGAAGGATAAAAGTAGATTAAGAGAAACGTGCCTTCAAATAATGGTGTCAATATCAGGGCAACCAATGCGTGTGGGAACGACCCACTTTTCAACAATTTTCACATGATTGCAGAAAGTCAAATGGCTCAAAATTAAAGAGTAAACTATAATAATAGAGCATAACGATAGTTTAATCAAGAAAATATATTTATACTTACAATAGTGGTGTAATATAGCAAAACTATTTAAACTGCTATTTTCGTAATGACTATTCTATTGCACATTCAACCGCAACTTGTCGTGTCTCTGCCTTTTTGTCTTTCTTTCTATATCTTTCTGTCTGTCTCTTTCTCTGTCTATCTGTCTGTCTCTTTTTCTGTCTATCTGTCTCTGTTTCTCTCTATTTCTTTCTTTCTATGTCTCTATGTCATTGTTTCTTTCTGTCTACTCTCTAAATATAAAAGGGTGAACGTGATGAAAATGCGGAGACAATTTCATTCCAATGGAAATAAAAGAGTGAAAATTTCACAGTGGGGGAAAAGTGAAAGTCACTCTAAAAAGAGTGATATATGGAATGATTATTGCAGGCAATTTTACTCTTTAATGTTTGGAGAGTATTTCTACCCTATACCCGCTCTCTTATACTAAAAAGGGGAAAACATGAATTTGTTTAATTTAAAATGCACTTTTTCGACTTTTAAATTCCAGGTACATTTACAAGTAACGGTGGTAAAATAGAAGGATATGACAGACAAATCTGGGTCAACCATTTTGGACATTTTCTCCTCACAAATTTACTCCTTGATTTGTTAAAAAGAGCGCTCCAAGCAGGATCATTAACATTTCTTCCGTGGTCCATGCAATACCAAAAGAGTTTATCTACTTGAGAAAGACAAGTTTTCCCGAGCAACCAGATTTATTTAAATATAGCGCTAGTAAGCTAGCAAATGTGCTTTTTACGAAAGAATTGTCGAGAAAACTTGAGAATACAGGAGTGTCTGTGTTTTGTGTTCATCCGGGATACGTTTTCACAAGTATGTCACCAAAATATACGTGGTAAGTAGAGAATGTATTAATGAGGAAATGTATTAATTGATCATCACTTCATTCTTCATTAATAATAATTTAATTTTAATGGTAGTTAAAAATTTTACACCCCATAAACATTCATGAGCAAATCATGTCACTTTATTGGTCAATCACAAACAAAACGACCTATTTCACAGTTCAAAAACATATGTGCATAATGTTGTTGTGTTTATTTTTATTTTTTTATAAGTTCATTCTTTTTTATTCTTTTTTGCTACAGGCCTATCTTTACCTCAGCAAAGGCTGGCGCACAGACATCAATATACTGTGCCGTGGAAGATTCTATAACACCTTTCTCTGGCAGATACTTTGCTCATTGCCAACTTGAGAATGAATCTAAACTAGCCAAAGATGAAACATTAGCGAGAGAAGTGTGGGATCTCAGCATGCATGTTACTGGCTTACAATAAAAATGCGTCCTTATCAATAGTCACTATTTCACCATGTTATGGTAACGGTATCACCGTAACATTTACTTAGAGATAGGGGACAGACAATATAGATTGCACAAAAATGCCTTAAAGTTACATTAAACTAGCTAGCAAGGCACAGGGGACATAATTATATAGCATATCATCCATAGCGCAAGGATGCCGTAATTTTTCTTCATAATTACCAAAGTGATTTCACATGCTATGAAACTGACTACCAAAAAAACAACTTATTATGATTTCGGTTTTGTTTATATCTCAATGTTTTATACTTAACGCGAGTCGGTGAGTTTAAAGGGTAATTATAATCATGACAAAGTATGTTGCGATAACACTGGCTTAAGACTAGAAAAGCTTTAGAAAAGTTGCACATATTATTATATAAATATATTTCATAACTTTTATTTTGGAAGGGAAAAGACAAGTAGACATTTGTCGACGCATATGTATGAGTTAGTATGCCTTCCTCGAGGCAGTAAAGTAAAACTAACTTTTGTAGCTTTTTGTTATTTTCTCAAAAGTATATGTTAGGTTATAGCTAACAAGTAGAGAATTTACACAATTTTAGTGTCATTATAGTAACTTTGTGGGAAGCATGATAGAGATTGCACCTAACCTTAATACAGTTTTAAATATGGGTCCATTTTAATGTCGTGAAGACGAAGAAGGCATTGCTATCCATAACAGCTTCGTGCGATTCAATAACCTGACTCCTCATTATACCGTTCCCAAGTGCCAAGTTCACACCGTTTTGCAACAAAGGTATTGAAATCAATGGACAGGCAAATCTGGGTCAACCATTTTGGACATTTTCTTCTCACAAATTTACTCCTTGATTTGTTAAAAAATAACGCTCCAAGCAGGATCATTAACATTTCTTCCGTAGTTCATGCAATACCAAAAGAGTTCATCTACTTGAGAATGACAAGTTTTCCCGAGCAACCAGATTTATTCAAATATAGCGCTAGTAAGCTAGCAAACGTGCTTTTTACGAAAGAATTGTCGATCCGTTGATATGTACTACAATTGACACCTACATGTATTAGACTGTGTTCCTATACTTAACTAACCAAGATTGCTATCTTAGGGGAGAGCGGGGAGTGTTCGCCCTATATTTTTCTGACCAGCCTAGCGATGTCAATTTTAAGGTTAGGGATGACCTGATTAGCCCATGTGAAAGCCCTATGTCATAGCTATATACAGCCACAATCCCAGAACTATAGGCCTTACAATGGCAACAGGATAGAGCAAACAAAAAAGTTTTGCAAAGTGGCGAACTTGCCCCATATTGGGGCAGGTTCGCCCATATGGTGGGGTAAGTTCACCCTAATCACAAAAAAGGTTTAAACATTGCATAACAATAACATATTAAATGCAAACATTTAGCAAGAGTATACAGGGCATTCATTCTCTTCTGGGGAGTCACTAAATGTGTTGTAGGGGTCGGGTCAGGGTAAAATGTAGGGGTCCAAAGTGAGCTTAAACGTATCATGTTTACAACTTCGGGGAGATTATGGATTAGGACATAAACGGTGGTATGAGTAATACTCATACCACATAACTTTAAAAACATGCTTTTCAGTAGTTTGACCTTGTTTAATGGTATAATTATAAATATTTTGCATAATACGCTGATGGGGCAGGTCCGCCCTCCAGTTTGGGGGGTAAGTACGCCCGGGGAAGATGTAGGGCGAACATGCCCCATCCTCAAAAGGGCGAACGTGCCCCTTGTGCACATTTTTATATTTTCTTCAGGGTATGCAAAATACAAATCGAACAATGAGTTTATAACTGCATTAAATCTTTGACAAATCCCATATGTTCCCAATACAGATTTCCATTAAAACCATCTGTATTTATGTATCAATGATAATACAACATTATTAATGCAAGAAAAAGTTACGTTTTGGTGTCATTTTTTTGTTTTGGCTGCAGTTCGATGAACACGTCCCTATATGTCACGTAGCTAATATGAGAAGTTTATAATGACCTATGTCACCTAATTTTGCCATCACCAAGTTCCCCGATAGCTGTTGTGCTGAGAAACAATGGGTGGGCGAACCTGCCCCTAGGGCGAACACTCCCCGCTATCATTGTCCTGCCATTTGAGATTAACAGATTAACCACGATTTGGGGCGCCAAACTTATGAATGTTGTAAAGTATAAATTATTTTGTTATTTTGCCCTATTTTATGGTTTAAGTTTGTTCTCTATCAAGTTCTTGCCTCGCGTGCTGCAATGCAATGTTAAACCAGACGACTAGAGGGAGCACATGAATAATGATTTTACCAAGTAAACAATACTATGTTTGAAATAAATATGTCACTGTGACTTACGATTTATTGCATGTATTGTAAAACAATTAGTTCAGCTGATTTTACATATTTTGGAATAAATAGGCCCACATAAGTAATTTCATGTTTTCTATAGAACAACATATTTTGACATTTCAGATCATAGGGCAACATATAACCCTTTACATGCGTGTAATAATATATCAAGCTTTAACGGTAGCTAGAGCACACGACAGTTTGCAATAACAAGATTTTTAAACGTAATACAGATAAATATGTTTCAATTTTTTTTAAACCATTTGAATTTTTTTTTCTAAAACTGTTTAAAATGGTTCAAACCTGTTGGTATTGGTTTGGGGTTCTTATAGACAGTTGACTGCGACAAAATCTCAGAAACAGAATTGCAATATTAGTTCATATACGTGCGTATATGGAATAGAAATAAATCGAATTTGGAAAATTTAAGTGCACCCACATGTGTCACGCGCCATGTAATGCAATACAGAGTGTCTCAAAAAAGTGGAAATTATGTAAGTTTGCATTTCCACTGGATGCTCTAAAACGCTCAAATGAACCACAGAATAAAATAACCTAACGTTGGGTAAGGGAAGTGAACTCCATTGATTTTTTGTTTCTCATAAAAAATATGTTGAAGATACATGGCTCACACTTGGAATTAAGAGTAAAACTGTGATTTTCTGTATCATGTTTATGTTGTTTATAAGCAATATATCCGCTTCATACACGATTTTGTATAACTCCACTGAAAATGATATGTGATATGGAACTGTATTTATTTTGATATCAATGGATAGAGGAGACCAGGATATACTACGGTATAGTAATAAATGGTTGTTTTTTTTCTCAAAATAATGGAGCAGTAAAATCAGTTGACTAATCCTGTCGCTATATCCCCGCATACCAAATACACCATTTCCATGTGCAAATGCCAAATCTGGTTGAAATCATGCTATTCAATATTTTGTTCCCAGGTTTACATCGTCAATAATCATGTGAAATATTAAGAGATGAGATAATCAATTGAAGATTCAGCTGGTGACTAATTAAAAGGCCAAGTTCAGTGTACCATTTTGTTTTGCCGCTGATTTTTTTATTAGTTTCTATGGTCTTAGCATCCACTAGCAGATGTAGACCAAGTATTTCAATATGGTGTGTGGGTGTGTTGAGCCGGTTGCCAGACTACCTGGCTTTGAAATTCGCCTTTATTGATTCCATATTCCACAACAGGATAGACGGACCTTTTGGCAAATCTCAGAATCCTGTAAATAGATGTGTACATTACGGCATACGTTGACATGCGCAGTAACGATCATACACGATATCGATTGGATATCTTGGATATCCCAGCCTCCCTCAAATAGACGGCCGTCTAACTTAAACTCTAGCATATTTTGTACGGGGATGTACCGTGGATGCTGACTTTCTCTATACCTATACTTTTTGCCCATTTTGCAACCCATCGATAGTACCGATTTTTCGCAAAGCACCCAAAATAGCACCCAAATTGTTTGTTTTTAACTGAACTTTTCCAAATTCTCACTGCTCTTCACTGATAACCCACCCATCGATATACCTAAATCGCTGAAAACGTACCAGTTTTCGTATTGTATTATCACTATCAGCATCATCAGCATGATCCAAATTATATCATATTAATGCCCACCTTACCTGTACGATAGAGAGAGCCACTGAATGAAACTGAAAACATCATAAAACATCGAGATGTATATAATTATGTTTGGGGTATTTAGCTGTGCTTAAAACCAAATGCTGCAACCCCTAGTATTAATTTGGTTTGAATATACAAGTGCAACCCAAATCAGGAGCGTAACACGTAAGCAAAGGGGGTTGTCATTCAAACGGAGGAAGGTGAACCCAGTCCGGGGAAATACATCTGGTCTTTGGATATTTACCCCTCCCCTCCCCCCTCCACACACACACACCCCCACCCACACCCCACACACACCTACATCCACCCCACCCACCTATTAGTCAGTCGGTAAAAATGCACTTAGTCTGGGGAAATAGCCCACACCTTCATGACATATAGTCAGGGGTAAAATATATGGGGCTATCCATACAATATGCATGAACTAACATTATACCCAGCAAACACAAAACGTTTTCGACATCATTCACAAAAGGTTAGAAAAGGTTGCCAGGACACGTTTAAATGTCAGGTTATATAAAGGGGATATAAAGGGTATAAAACGTTTTCATAACATTTTTGACAACTTACTGCGAGCATTCTAACATATCGTTATTTACGTGTTGACAAAATATTTGTCAAAACATATTTGCATACAAAACGTTTTAACGTTTTCACGACCTATTATAACCCGAAATTTTAATGTTGTGAAAACCTTTTTACCCAAACCCAAAATATAACCTGTTTAAAACGTATTAAAAACGTTTTGTGTTTGCTGGGTAGCCTGCTAGTGGTTAAACCAAAATTCCGAAGGTTCGCTGTTCCGAAGGTTCGCTATTCTGAAGGTTCACTTTTCCGAAAATGAAAAAGGTTCTCTATTACGAAGGTTCTCTATTACGAAGGTTCTCTATTCCGAAAACAGAAAAGGTTCTCTATTCCGAATATGAAAAAGGGTTCTCTATTCCGAATATGTAAAAATGGGTTCTCTATTCCGAAAACGAAAGAAGGTTCTTTATTCCGATATAAGCCACCGTGTTCTCTTCTCCGAAAATTAAAAAAGGTTCTCTATTCCAAGGAAGCCAGAAAACGTTTAAATATCAGGTTATATAAAGGGTATATAAAGGATATAAAACGTTTTCATAACATTCAAAAACATTTTTGACAACTTACTGCAAACATTCTAACATATCGTTATTTAAGTGTTGCCAAAATATTTGGTAAAAATGTTTGCTGAAAATATTTTTCAATAACATTTTTAAAACATTTAAAAAAATATGTTTGTAGTGTGTTTTCATACAAAACGTTATAAAACGTTTTCACGACCTTTATATAATCCGACATTTAATGTCATGAAAACGTTTTACCAAAACCCAAAATATAACCTTTTTAAAACGTATTAGAAACGTTTTGTGTTTGCTGGGTAGCCTGCTAGTTGTTAAACCAAAAGAGACAAAATAGCACATTTATATTGCGACTGAATAAGTATATGTATGTTATCAAATGCAACATTTTCTCGACATAATTATAATGAGGACTCACTGAACAATTCTGATTTAGGATCTACCGGTTTATTTATTGACCGCGGAGTCCCGAGTAAAATATCTTACTTGGGGTTTCGTGGTCTAAAAACCAGTAGATCCCAAATATAGCAAACAGAGTGAGTACGGTGACGGAAAAGATCGGATGTGAAAAGTTATGCAAATCGTAGTGTTTATGTATATATGGTATATAGCTATGGAAGCAAAGAAGCGAAGAATAATTATAATGTCGTAAAAGAATATTTTATTACGCGAATTTTCGGGCCTCGCCCTTCGTCAGGTGACAAAAATAGTGTTATAATTATTTTTCGCTTCTTTGCTTCCTTCATCAAATGTCGACGCAGTTAATTTTCTGGTATATAGCTATAGTACGCACGATGGGAAATTGCGTCTAGGTCTTCTGAGACAAACCTCTTCTTCGACCTACCAATCAAAAAGAAAGCAATAAAATAGAATGAAGAAAAAGAAACAGTGGATTGGCATGGAAGAAACAAACAAACGACGAGCAGAGACAGACATAGACAGTAAAGTAAATGAAGAACGGAAACAGAGGGCTTAGACTGAATAGTAAATGGCCAAAAAACATAGTGAACATAATCATTTCAGTAAAAATCAGTAAAAAATCACAGTAAACTGTTGTATCTTGTAAAAATGTACAAAATTTTATTTAAAAAAAATAACAAACTGAAGAAAATATCGGTAGTTTTATTGTGAGAAGAGTTGAATTATTATAAAGGTGTTTGTGTGACAGATTAGAGCAAAATATACTATAAAATTATTTGATTCGTACATTCTACACAGACTGCTCAAGTTTGTAATGTCATGCTATATGTGACCGTACACCACGAATGAGCCGTAAAGTCGGTCCGGTCAATTTTGTTTTATTTCGTGTTGTGAAAATATATATCATCAGCTTTAAAATGGTATATTATTTGACTTCAAACGATATCCAGAAGCGGGGTTGTGGTTTGTTGAACTTTCCTCTTTCGACAAAATGTAACCCTTTTTCGGTTCTACAGTGTCTCTTTTCCCACATTGCTGGTAATAAATATCAAATAGCCATAATTGGCGGTCATATCAAATCATTCCCAAGTCAACGAGGTTCAGGAATGTCCTCTCATTGTTAATTAGTGGTTATATATACATACCTAGACAAAATACAATTCTTTGTAACCCACCACTTGACCACTTGATTTACCCAAAGCAAACAAAGACTAAAGCTATTTAAGAAGGCTCTAGTTATAGGGAGAAGCTATTAAAATATCCTCTTCAACAATGTTAGACTAGTGTTATCAAAATGAGATACATGGGCACCAACTTGAGGAACCTATGAATACGACCTTCATGCACATTTTACAGAATATATACAATTTAGAACATTACGGCTCATTCGTAGTTACATACAGGGTGTCCCAGAAAAAATTACCGAGCAAATAAAATTGAACGTAAGTCGAGAAATAGACATCAGAATCAAAAAATGTAAAATGTATCGCATAGCTTATTTTGTTGTGCATCACATACGAAAAGTTTATTTGATTCAGTTGACTGGTTGCGAAGAAATGAACGATTACATAATGTGTGCATCAATTCAGTTCATTCCAAGTTTGATCAACAGACGCTTTTTTCATACTCGCTCACCGTTGCCTAAAGTGGGTGTATCTCATTAAATTTAGTCCATATAATCTATTTTATAATCGGACGGTGTTATGTCATCCATGCTTTCACTGAAGATGAATAACAGTTTGTCCGTAAAACTTTGATTTCTGCAATTGAAAGCTTTTCAACTTCAATTCTTCATGTTGTGCAAATGTGTTAGATTTTAACATTTCAGACAAGAATAACAATGATCAAGTGCTTACAACTTTACGTGTGATTTTTGAAACCAGCATCATTACTGTCAAAGTTTTAAAAGATTTAAATTTTGCATTACAATTTCTTGGAAATATAATAAAAACATTTATGTGTGTGAGAAATGTTTTATGCAATAATTCTTTATGCAACATTAACGAAAAATATATATTTACAAGAATCGAGCATCATCTTACATGCAAGCTTTCATTTTCAATATCGTGCAGGTTTTCAAATTTGAACAAAACCTAATTAAATGTTTTGCAAGAAACAGATTGTTTAAAAGAACGAGGATTTCACAGAAGAAAATATGAAGCCCATTGACAGTTAACAACTAGTGTGCATTATGTTGAATGATCTTTCTTTCAATCTTGGAATGAAGTGAATTGACACATGCGTTATGTAATCGCTCATTTCTTCGCGATCAATCAACCGATTCCAGCGAAATTAGCGTATGAGATGCAGAATCAGATGGGCTCTGATTGGATTCTGATGTCTATTTCTCGACTTACGATCAAATTTGTTGGCCCGGTAATTTTTTCTGGGACACCCTGTATAGGGTTGACAAAAGTGATAAATTAAACATATATATTGGTTGCAATCTATTATAATAATTAGTGACATTGGTTATTTAAAAAATAATAATACATCATTGATTTAACTAACATTGAATTCAATTGAATATTCAATCTCTTCTCTGAAGTTAATCTGTTTTATCTCTTGATTATAATCATATTGAATAGAATCCAAAGACCGAGTGAACACAACGCTAGAATACAAAACAATAAGTATTGAAAGACATTTGGAAAATGGTGTACAAATCTTCACCTTTCCGAGTACTGTTGCTTTGTCACAGCATAATGTTTGTTTCAATTGCTGTAGACTCATTACACTTATTATAAGAATTATTTCAGATATGACATCACATCGAATGTAAGTAACATAAAATTCCAACTATACATATATTTGAATACGTCTGGTGTTTAAAAAAAATCAAAACACTTATTATATAGACCAAAATATTGACAGACTTTCAACATGAAATTGAAACTTGAGATTGTACAATTTCCATAGTGAACAGTGTGCAAAAGGTTTGAGTTGTTTGTGAGACATGTGTGTAGATAAAGAACAACCAACCTCCAAAATAATGAAATAGAAGACGATATTGAAAACTGCACAATTTTTCAAAACTCTGGTTTACATCTTGTCAAATGTCAATAAAGGTGTCTATAATAGTCTATAATAACATAATCAGTGATAATATGACCAAAAAACGCATGAACGTTGGTCCGTTTTGAAATTTAAAACTTGTACAGTTTTCTGAATCAAAGTTATTTGATGTTTTATTATTTGATATACATTTTATGCAAGATTCATCAAATTAAAAACCGTTAAAATGTCATTATCCACATGTTTATATGTTCACAAACTTCAGAACATTATTTGGAATATAGAACTGTGTAGGAGCACCGATACTATTAATTAGCTATAGCAAGGTGCATAGTATTTTACAGCTAATGGCAGTATAATAACATGCAATCATTTTACTTTCAACAACTTATATACAACTTTTAAATTACGCGACCCCCACCAGGGGAGTGCCTCCATTTCCAATCTTATCATGCTTATGAGCTTTTTTGAGCATGAAAGATATGATACCGTATGCTTTCGGTGTTCTGAGAAAAGTTTTTACGGGAATATTTATTAAAAGGTGACCAGCACAGCTGTATTGTGTTCAGTATGAACAACTTTAGCAAAATATGAAGCGATCAAGCAAAATCAGTCGGAACTCGGCAATCCCAGTTTTAAGATATGGGCCAAATAATGTGCAGGGGTGGAAATATTAAAAATAACTTTTTTGACCCCATCCAACTTCGATACTTTCAAAAATCGTGATATTATTCCAAAAGAAGCTCGGATTTAGCGTTTTGTTAGCCAAATTTCGTAGCTATATCTTGAACCAAAGGTATCGTTGAAGTTGACTTTGTATATTTACATGTAACCCTACCCATACTACCCATGTTTGCGGCACGTCCCCCATATGGCCATTTGTACTGAATACGTCATATTTCAGGTGAGCTAAAAATGACTCAATAAAGTACTCTAACTTTAAACTTCATTTTCGCCGTTTCATTCAAGGTCATATTGACAGGAGTTTTCTCTAAGGAGCTTTGAATACGTTAAAAATGAAAATGTAAGAATCATAAAATTGACATGGGCCTATTTCAGACTGATTTTGCTTGATCGCATCACATATAGAAATAATAATGATAATAACAAACAATATGGCTAACTATGATAATAAGTATTTTATAGGAAACACAGAGAACTTTCAGTTGATAAAGACGAAATGTTCATTTGTTAATCACTGTACTGTTGTCTCCTAAATACTGTATCACCATAATATTCAAAAACAAAATACATTATTGGCTACAGCCCTATTATCTAAGTACCAAATATGCCTAAAGTGAGGTTAACATAAAGCGAATTCCCATAGCCTTAAACATGTACAAACATACATTTTGTATCCAAATTTGAACATTACACTGCAAAAACAGTGTTTAGTCATTGAACACATTCTTGCCCCCACTTTGTTAACATATAGAAACTAAACATTGCGTATCAAATTCCTAAACATCAATATTCAATGGCTAAATATTATAAATCAAACATGTTTGCATTAAAAAACGTTTACAAAGTAAAGGCAAGAATGTGTTTACAAAAGTGTTTAAATGCTAAGCACTGTTTTTGCAGTGTATACTATTTAGCAAATATATAAGTACGTAATCCACGTATAAGACTTTGGAAATAAAAATGCAAATTTGAATAAACAATGACAAATGCCACTGTTTTCCTTCATATATCATTATATTCCTTCCTAAGTACCCTTGATGAACCTTAAAGGATCAGTTGAGTTTGAGGTTAAGACCAGCGGAATATGGCAGCAGCCATATTGGTCCAGTTTTAGCCCTTTAAGGAATCGGATAGCAATCTTCAGGCACATAGATGCATTTTGAATACGAGGAATGTCCTTCTAATATCAAATAATTTTGATGTTTTGAAATTCACGATATAATGCAAATTTTATGGCAATTATCAAAATGTGATATTTAGTGTATGTAGCTGGAATGAAAAAGCCATCAATTGAAAATGTTGACCTTTCATATTGAAGATGTATATTTTTTTTATTAAAAGACCTAACATGTTTTGGTGTTTGGGGAAAAAACAATATCTTCAATACGAAAGGTCAAAATTTTCATATGATGGACTGCTTTTCATCCCAGCTACAAACACTAAGTACATTATCATTAGATTTATGCAATTTGCTTAAAAATATCAACTTTGAATCATTTGCTATCAAATGTGTATTTTATCGCGAATTTCAAAAAATCAATATCAGAAGGACATTCCTCGTTTGCAAAATGCAATTCCATTATGTCTTATGTGCTTTCAGGCCCCACAAAAAATACGTGAAAACGTCGCTATCCGAGCCCTTAACTAAATAAACTGCAGTAGTTTACTTCTTAATATTAATGTTTTGATCTAATAGGAAATGAGTCATGGGGTGCAAATGGTACCCTTATGTAAAGCCTTGGGATCTTCTTTATAGAACCCATCAATTCTTCTTATGTGTCGGCTTCATTTGTCTCAATATTTGGGTGTAAATATTCCTCGGTCATGATCCCCTCTGACCCGCCTAAAAAGAATGGACTGTGGCATAAAACAACGCTATGTAATATATGAATGGTAAACTTTTAAAGTACAAACTGCCCTCTATTACTACAGAACAGAACAAACAAAATTATTTAGTGGCCCCGAGCTTTCGATCCTAGCAGAATCTTCATCGCAGGCAATTCATAAAACAAAAATTGTCAATAAAAGATATTTGGCTTTGAGCAACAACTATTTACAGCATAATAAATTATTTTATAAACATAAAAAGAACTTGTTCATTACGCTTCTCCCATTTCCCGTTTAAGTTTTTGTTTTATATCTTCATCTTTATTCATGGTGCACATAACAATAACAATAAAAACAACTAGTAATATGGCTATAAGACATATCAGTGCGATCCACCAAGGGTCCAGGGCCCACCCGCTGCCACTTTGTTTCATCGAGTTTGGATCACCCTCTGCAAAGGTAAATGCAAATAAGTAAAACAAAACAAGTAAATAATTAGATAAATAAAATGGAGAAATTAAGATCGGAATAAAGAAAAAAGACGGATAGAATAAAAGAATGAATGGATTTTAGAAAGGAGAAATGTTACAGCTTTGTTTCAAGAATAACGTTTTTTAGTCTAACTCAACGCCACTTACCTATATCACAATTGGTTCCCATGAATCCAGGTTTACAGGCACATGAATACCTGTCTAACTGATTAACACATACGCCATTATTCGTACAGGGATTAGATGCACATTTATTAACAACTGGATTGAACAAACAAAAAAGTATTTATATTATTATTTTTAAAGGTAAGTTTTACACAAACCAAGGTTACATAACTTTATTCTATGAATATTCTCCATCAAAAATCCATGAGCGAACATCAGAAATGGTTTAAAATCTATGTCAAATTCAGTGAGTAAAACACACCAATTACAAAAACACGAATTTCAGTCATTGGCTAGCCTGAAGTAGTGGCGTGGCGGGAGAGTGCAACTGCCCTCTGTAAGACGTCTTGACTATAAAAATTTTTAGGCCTTTTTTGTAATTTTTAGGCCATTTGTGACTGGATTAAAGACAGAGAATAGTCATTTCCTAATGCCAACACTTTGGTTCATTTACAAGCACATTATAATCGATTATTGCTGTTACGAGTCGTACTTGACTCAAGGCCAAAATCACCTTTTACCCGAACTCACACGAATGCACAACACAAATACACTGTTTGATTAAGCTAACAAAATATAAGTCTTTAATTGAAAGCAAGTTATGATTGGTACAATATATGACAACAAATGCAATGCACATACACAATAATCAAATATAATCACTCTTTAACTATTTAGTACTTAGCCAGCATTCTTCTTCTTGGTGATCATAAAGTTCTTGCAATGTTCTGGACGACTGATGTAATATATCCTTATTCACTTGTCCTGCGAAAATCAGCGAAGTCCAGTGAACACTTGCGTTTATGAATATCCTTGAGTATGAAATCCTCACACAAAAATGGCGTTACTTTCTCCAAACCGTTATCTCCTTGCGCTGCTTTCTCCAAACTTAACTCCTTGCGCTGCTTTCTCCAAACTTAACTCCTTGCACTGCTATGGTGCTATTTCCACCTTTCACACAATATATTCAGGAAGCAGGACTGCGATGTAGTTGTCCCCACTTATTTTGACAGTTGTGTTGCTCCATTAACCAGACTTCAGCAAATCGGCAGAAGAATATATATTCCTTTCTTGATAGAAGTACGTTCTTTGACGTATTCTAGATCTTCTCCGACAACACTGGCAGGCAGTAGTGCATTGACTACATAAAATACTTCTGGTTAGCAATTGTATTAATAAACAAACTATTGCATGATTATAAAGGTAACTTCCCCTATTTCATGATACACAATTATACAGGGTACATCGCATTGCAATATTACAAAATCATGTTCTTGACATTATAAAATACTTACTTGTATCACAGAGAACTCCTGTAAAACCTTCTCGGCAAAAACATATGTTTTCTGTTGTATTGCATGTACCACCATTCATACACACTGGATTATCACAGTCAACTGTAAGTAAGTAAGTAAGTAAGTAAGTAAGTAAGTAAGTAAGTAAGTAAGTAAGTAAGTAAGTAAGTAAGTAAGTTAATACAAGCAAGCAAGCAAAGTATGGCCGTGAGACATTTCCGAGAGGATAAAATCATTACATGATTAATTCGCCGGCTGATTCGCTATGAGCTGTTGTGGCGTGTGGTGGTGAACTCAACGACACGTAATCGTGAGTGCGCGCTGGTTCGAATCCGAACAGTCCTGATTTTTTCTCTCCTTTATTATAATGCCAGTTTGTCTGAGCTTCACTTCCTCATTTATTACATATTTTCTCAGGCATGTTTCCTTTGTGATCCCAACATTTGATATTTAATGTCTCACATTGACAGATGTCCTGCTCGGACACAGCAGATAGGCAGCCCTCGCTCTTTATATAATCTACCTATTTAAAGTCCTATTAATCTCATTAATTTAATTTAACATCAAACTCACTTTGCTCACAATCCTTTCCCATAAAACCGACTTGACAGTTACATGTTGGTTCATTGTTAACAATTTCACAAGTTCCACCATTTCCACAAAAGTAGAAATCACAAGCACCTGTAGAAAATACACAAGACGTTTTATTATGTATAATATAATGTGAAAACAAATTAGCTAGTAAGCATACAAAAGTTTCACTTATTAAAATGAAATAATAAATATTCTTTTCGTCTGTTAGTTACTCACAGCACGAAATAAAAATGTCACCTTTTGCGAAGGAATGGATACTGTTTTCATGTTTATGTGATCCAAGTTGAGGTTTACGTTTTCGGGACCGACAACTTACCAATGCTTCAAGGTCATCAATCTTATGAAGAAGACAAACCCTCCACCAAAAACAAGTTTGGTTAACAAGCCATTATATTAATTGATATTTTTCATTTGACAACCAAATGTGTTAGTACCTACCACTTGCATCCTGACATATGTTGCCACCGTACCCATCCGGACATGTGCATGTATAAAAGCCAACTTGTGGGACACAGGTTCCGCCATTGATACATGGATTATCTCCGTCACAGTTGTCTATTACTAAAACAAAGACAATAGAAATCAGTTATTGTAAGATTGAAAAAAAAAAAAATATATATATATATATATGCTTTATAAAATTTTTAGCCCTTTTTATTTACTAATTCTTTTTGCCGCCCCTTCGTTTTTGCCGCCCCTGTTTTTGCCGCCCCTTCGTCTTCCGCCGCCCCTTCATTTCGGCCGCCCTTTGCTTTTACCCTGGGGGCTGGCGCCCCAAAGCCCCCCCAAATACGCGCATGGGTTATATCAATTTGGAACGGTTGAACTGTGTGTTGAACTAAATGTTGGTTATATGTTTAATGCTGTTGCTATCAGTGACGCACTTTCAACGAACAGTACATCAAACTAATTTGCTGCATCAAATGGAACAGCGATATCTTAGCGCTATTAAGACCGGGATGATTGTTGCTTCCCATTCATGACCTGAGTCAAGTGAGTCATAAGAAACACATTTAGCCTATAGGTTGATAAACGCGTATTGTTGGGAGTGGAATTGTACAAAATAATGCACGCGGACTGAGATGTTGATGCACGAGCCTCGAAGGGGGGAGTGCATTAGACGCATCAACATCTCAGTACAAGGGCATTATTTTGTACAATTTATCGAGCAACAAGTGATACGCATTTACAACCTATTGCATTCATGAGAAACACATCCCGTGATATGTGTTACTTTTATAACAAAAATTGTCGTTAAAAATGTTGAAAAATACAAATATAAATTCATCCCCCAGAAGAAAAATGAACGCTTCCGAAAGCACTGCGAGTACTACGCGGAGTGCGCGCCAATGCAATTATACAATATTTTATGCACGGCTAGTAATTTACTAACGTTTGCTCTGATTGGTTCTCACTATCTAGGAGTGTATGAATAGCTTTTAAAAGAGCCTTGGTAATCTTATCATCAAATGTTGATTGACAACATCACCATTACAAAATCCAAGTATTTTAGGGGTTAACAACTTACTGTCTTGACATCTTGTACCCGTGTATCCTTGGCTACACGCACATTCTGGCATCCCGTTGTTAAGACTGCATTCTCCATTTTGACAGAAGTTTGAACACGCATCTAACAAGACAGATTTGAATTTTCACTTTAATAAAAGCATTTCCATACATTTCAGGATTTTGTTCAGACAACGAAATCTCATGACCAGTCTACAATAATAATGAATTGCACTCAACATGCTCAAAATGAATGTTTCAAATCATTTCAAAATACGCAGGTTTAACTACACGGAATTTAAATATTGTGAAACAGGCGACGACTTTTAAGTGAAAACTTACACATAACCACTATGAATTCAATAAAAACACATACCAAGTTCACAAAATGTTCCTCTGTATCCTGTTGGGCATGTACAGACGACTTCTCCACTAGCTTCGTCACACTGACCACCATTCATACATGGCGCCTCCCCACATGTCTTTACTGAAGGTACAAGAACATAGTTACGTTGGTTAAAACATTATGGTATGGAATATAAAGCAGCAAAAGTGGAAATGCTTGCGAAAATTTATTGTAGCTATTCAAATTCTTATACCATATTGACGATCTACGAAAATATACTATCGAATGAGAAAGAAGTTGTCTAATTTTGGAATATTTTTGTAATGCTAATTGAGAAATGTTTGTGAATTGTTCCTCATATAAATGATGCAACAATGTAACACTGGTCAAAACTGTTTTTCAACATAGCAGATGCATTATTTGCTGTCTAAGCACTTTCAGTAATCTCAGGTTCATTCACTTTGAATTTGAAGTTACATGTGTAAACTCACCATCTTCACATCTGTCTCCTGTATAACCAAGAAAGCAATCACATGCATACTCGTCATTGGAATTCAAATAACACTGTCCACCACTACTACAATAATCAGCTGGACAAGGACCTGGTTGGTAATGTGACAAATAGAACGATGAGTTACTTAATGGTTAACCTATACGTGTCATTTATGTGACAAAGTAAAAAAAACTTAAACCACCTTCTACAACCTATTTCCGGAAAGTCAGATCGCTCGCTACCCCATGTAAAAATTGTGTTATATGTCGCACATTCATGACATTATATCAGGATAGTCTCGCAGAGCGCGAAACCCCTAACTATAACTGGGTCACGCGCCTCACTGATTGGGAACAGCCAAATAGAAAGAACGATGATGACAAATCACAAATGCATCTATTTCCTTACTGATTCCACATGTGTCTCCTCGGTACCCCGCAAGACATCGGCACCAGAATTGACCCTGTTCCGTTACAATACAATTGCCGCCATTCATGCAATAGCCATCTGGACATTTCTCTGCAAAACAATAATAATAAAACAATTCTCAACCATTTATCTATCAATATATCAAGAAAACAACCGCCACAACCTACCCTGTACTCTTGCAGACCCGGGTTGCAGACACGCGCGAATGAACACGTACTACTGTTATATATATATATTAGACTTTATTTCAACACGGAAAGCCCAATTCAACAAAAGTTGTTCTTCCTTGGGGCCGTGCATAAACAAACAAACATACATGTACAAAATAACAATTACAAAAGCTTATTATCTAGACTTAAACATATTACAAACTCAAAATTATTAATTGTCAAGCCAAAATGATACTTATGGTTACATACATACCATGCTTACAGGCATGGCTTTATGATTGTTTAAGATTATTTTTGAAAGTATACAATGTTGGAGAGTTTTGGATATTATTTTCTAGTTCATTCCAGCTTACAGCACCTCTATATGACAGACTGCGCTTTTTGTACTCTGTTCTTGGCAGGGGAATAGTTACATTGCTTTGGCTTTGACGAAAATTATACCTATTGTTTACGTGACTGAAAATATGACTCAAATAAGGAGGTGCAAGATGATTTAAGATTTTGTAGGTTAAAATTAAACAATTTGAGTTTTGTCTGTCAATTAATGGTTTCCAATTAAGTTCAGCACGGACCTCTATGCTAGGTGTGTCCCATTGTGCACCACAGATAGTTCTTGCAGCCCTGTTTTGAATAACTTGAAGTTTCTTTGAAACAGTAACACCACAATTTCCCCATACAACATTACAATAATCTAAGTGCGGCAGAACAATAGCATTATACACAGTACATAAAATATCCTTAGGGAGACTATTTGCCCTGCATTGTTTGAGCATGAACATACCTTTTAGACTTTTTTACGTACATTATTGATTTGCTCATTCCAAGTTAATGTGTCATCAATAATTACACCCAGATGTTTACATTTATTAACTTTCTTTATAGTTACACCATTTATGTTGATAGATAATTCATTAACACTGTTCTTAATTGTATTGAGTCTTTGTCTAGATCCTATTAGCATAAATTCAGTTTTATCAGTATTCAGACTAAGTTTATTACTTTGTAACCAATTATTTATAATTTTAAATCATTATTAATACATTCCGTGATATCATTTGACGAGTTAGAGGCATAGTACAACACAGTATCATCTGCATACATATTAACTTTACAATGAGAAACATAATTTGGTAAATCATTTATATAAATGAGAAAAGCGAGTGGTCCGTCAATTGAGCCCTGGGGCATTCCACAAACAGTTTCTTTAAAATCTGATAGAGTCCCATTTACAGATGTACATTGGGTGCGACCAGAAAGATAACTAGTAAACCACTTAATACAATATTCACCTACTTTATACATTTTAAGCTTACTCAAGAAGATATTATGGTCTACAGTGTCAAATGCTTTCTTCAGATCCAGCAGACATAATCCAATTAAATTACCTTTATCAATTTCATTATACCAGTCCTCCGTGATGTTTATAAGAGAAGAAGAAGTGGAGTGAGATGGCCGGAAACCAGATTGGTTTATATTAATTAAACAATTTACATTTAAGTACTTGTACAGTTGATCAAACACGGCCCTTTCAATAATTTTAGAGATTACAACTAGAATTGAGATAGGTCTATAATTGCTAGGATCATTGGGGTCACCAGCTTTAAATACAGGAATCACCTTTGCACGTTTCCAGCATGTAGGAAAAGTACATGATGCAAAAGAATTATTTATTAAATAAGTTACAATTGGTGTGATTACTGGTGATGCTATTTTCAGTAGTCGAGATGGAATGTTATCTAAACCAGTAGCTTTATCATTTGCTAACTTATTGAGTTGATTGAATACATAGTCATTTGATACATTTACAAATTCAAATTGTGACTGATCAGTTTGCTGCTTTTCATTGATTTCATAATTACAAAAGTTATTTTTAGCAATCTTACTTGCAAGTTTAGGGCCTATATTGGCAAAAAAATTGTTCAATTCATTTGCTTTATCCTTAGGTTCAGTTAGTGCCAGGCCATTTTCAGAGTTAATAACAGAGATTTTTGTATTTTTACCTTTAGAAGGAACAATATGCCGTAGATGTTCCCAGCTTTTTTAATATTATTCTTGTGTGCATCAAAACCTTGTTTAAGAAACTCTTTCTTTTTATCTTTTATAAGTTTGTTAGTTTCGTTTCATACGCTAATTCTTTGATGTCATACGCTAATTCTTCACGCAAGTGGTAACGGCAGCCGTAACAAAATCGTAGACCCGGAACCGTATGATAACCTTGTTCCAATATGCTGAGCTTTATTTATCGTAGTGAAAAGTGATATAATTGTTTTAATTAATTGTTTCGAGTTGACAGAACTTTATTTTATTAAAACATGACCATATTTATATTATTGAATAGTATTAATAAATGAACTCACGTTGTTCGCATCTTTCTCCATCGAAGTCCCCGATGCAAACACAAACAAATTGATTACTTCCCGAGACAGCACAAATACCATTATTCAGACAAAAGTGAGGTGGACAGGATGGAGATGGTGTCGCAGGACCTAGGAGGAACAAAGAGAAAGGTCGTCAATCTGCCAATAAATCTACTTTGTTTTGACATATTCAAATTCAAGTGTGTTACTCTCATTCACACTTTACAAGAATGTTCTAACTCGAGTTTACCCAATTATTTATTTATTCATTTATTTATCTTACCTATTTGACACTGGTCTCCAGTATATCCATTTCGACAATAACACGTTATCTGCCCTACACTGGATAACCCACAATCCCCTCCATTCAAGCAGTAGTCAGCAGTGCAACGAACTGTACATACAATGAGGAGAAATTACTGATATTGAGTTTGGATTTTATCCTATAGAAAATGTCCTAATAAAATATAATAATATACACCTGCAATCTTCGGTACTCTAATTGGCATTTAAGGCTGTTGGAAGTACTTTCAATAAAATAAACTGTACAATAACTCAATATATCATTATATTTATTGTATAGATTACGGACATATTCTTACCAAATTGACATCTATCTCCGTCATAATCTGGATGACATTGACATGTAAGGCTATCATCACTATGTCTGGTACATGTACCTCCATTGAAACAATACAAGTCTGGACAATCACCCGGTACCAGACTTAAATCTGCAGTAACGAAATCAAATCATGAACAAGATCAGTGTAGTAATTTATACTTACCCGTCGGCAAGTTTGATTTCCATTGTTTTTAGACTTTCTTCGATGCGTTTCTCATTTTGCAACTCTCTCTGAAGGTAACTAAGACCAGAGAAGATGAGACTCATCTTCTCTGCTAAGACATACCACTAAACATACTAAAATCATCTTTGGTATTTCATCTATATCTTTGACAAGTTTGACTTACAGTTGAATTTTATTTTATAAATGTATTCATTTATTTATTTGTTTATAGTTATTCTCACCTATTTCGCATCTGTGACCAGAATACGGATGCGAACATAAACATTCATAAGCTCCCTCATAGACCACTTGACATTGGCCATTATTCAAACAGTAAGATTGTGGACACGTGGACTCGTCGACTGAAAAAACAACATTTTACAAAACATTATAATAAAGGCAATTATAAAAGAGGTTTGTGGATGTGTATCCCGGATGTGTATATGCAATTATGGCAATGGAGCAAATAAATATGGTATTAGATTTTCAAAAGACCAAGTTTTGAACGGGACACCTGTATGGAAGCATAAGCGTATCATATTTTGAGCAAAACCTAAGAATCGATCGCAATACCCTGGTTTCGCCAGCCCATTCTTGGCTTTTGGGCTGCAAAACCCTGGAATCGCTACCCGGTTTGAGTTTTGCTGAGCTATTCTTATTTTGGGGAGCAAAACCCAAGAATGGGCTGGCGAAATCCGGGTATAGCGACCGATTCTTGGGTTTTACTCAAAATGTTACACTTATACTTCCATACACCTGTCTCAAAAAACGATCTGACATCTTGGATGTTATGGCCCGAGTAGATGAGTTGACCAGTAAACACGTCACGTGTCTACATTCAAGACGCCCTCTGTTTATTTCATACAAGACAAAATAATGCACAAGTTCTGTTGCAGAGCACATAAAAGGTTTTGCACAACCTTTATTATTTTAATTTTGTGATTTATTAAGCTTGTAGCACCTTTTAAGGAAGTTTGGTAAAATATGTTAGTATTATTTGATTTGAAACCAAAGCAAATGCAAGATAGGGTCTTTGGTCTATAGTTTTGATCTCAGACCAAAAAAAGTGCGTCATACTAAATACAATAATTCCAATGGTCAGATTCCTGACAATCTCCTCATTTTATACCTATTGTTTCACAATGTTCTCCTCCATATCCTGGTAAGCAGTCACATATGTAGTTCTCATTTTCACCAAGTCCAGTTGAATAGCATACACCTCCATTCTGACATGTATTTGGCATGCAAACATTCGGATGGACTGTCGGACACAGATATGAAAAATAAAATCAGTATCACACTAAGTCACTCTTTTTATAGCAAAGCATTTGGTTAAAACATATCATTATATCCGGTTTAAAATATGGCACTATCAGGCAACAGCAAAATGCAAAATATATATGTATATTAAGGCACACCTCTTGTTTTTTGGGGTTTTTTTTCCAAATTAATACAGAAATAGCTGGATTTTCAAACTTAGCCACAGATTTCGAATAAATATGACATATTCAATCAAATGTTTGAATTTCAAAAGAAATTATCAACTCACAGACAATAACACTATAATGCTGGAAATTTGCCTTTCAAAGACTTCATTTAATTTGAAGTGATCATTATTATTGGAAAATATTCCGTGCCGCAACAATCTACTTACAGTCCTCGCACAGCAATCCTGTATATCCTGGTTCACATATGCAAGAAAATCCATTGCCATCATCATGACTATAGCAGATACCACCACTCCCACACGGGGAACTTCGGCAATCACCCACTAAAAACAGAATGAAATTATTGTTTTGTTCAGGATATTATGAAACAAATGTACAATATCTCATTCAATATAATCATAACAATTAATCTTAAAAGGAAAAATTGAGAGGTATGGGCCTTAATGAACGATCTTGAAATGGGTTCCGACTTCAAAGCCGATCTGGTTTGTATTGAAATTGGTGCTTGGAGGCTTATCCCTTCTGAGAACACGACCAGATTACGTTCTATATTCAAATTTGCTGATGCTAAATGTAAAACATCTATGTGGCTATGCATTGTGGAACTCCAGACAAGAACCCCACAATGCATGCATCCACTGTATTTATAATTTATTGCGTTTGTTTTATTTTGTATATTGTATTCATGAAAGGAATAAAGAATGAACAGTTTACCAAGCCAAAGTGTTACAATTAAACATGACAACACATAAATACAAATCCCGACCGGCACACAATCCAACTTGAAAAAAATCAAGGGAATGTGCCGGCATGGGAATCGAACCCACGACCTTCCGATCTCTAGACGGACGCCTTATCCATTAGGCTACCAGCTCCCACTGATAAACGGTAAAGGTGAAGTGAAGGAGATCATTACTGATGCTTAATCGCTTCTACGGTATAAAAAACTAAAGTATTGTATTGTATTTATGTTTTTATGTTGTTTTGTCTAACCCTTCCTGAGTTGGGCTTTCCAGCTCGTGTCCTGAATTTATATGTTCCTTCTTCATATGTTATTTAAAATATAGATTGATTGAATAAAATAAAATAATAATAAATTTGAAAAACGGTTGAGTAAAGATATCGATGTCGTTTGTCAGAAAACACCCGTTTAAATCATTTTACGTAGAGTGTAAAAACTGGTAAAGAGAAATATATGTTATTTCACTTACTTGCAATATCACAGGTTGGTCCAGACCACCCTCCAACACATCCACATTGATAAAAGCTGAGGTCAAAACCGTTGCTACAAATGCCTCCATTGTTGCATGGATCTGATGTACATGGTGACACTGCAATGGGAAATTAATTAAACAGTTTTATATATCCTAATTATGATCTACTTTAATTATGCTCTACAGTCTACTCTGAAGTACAAAGTACCGACGCGGACGCACACATTGTGCCGACTTTGAAGGCACTCATACGCGCGTTGTCACCTTGTACTTCAGAGTGGACAAACTGTATTTATTATACTCTATGTGAATAGATCTTTTCTAGGGATACAAAAGTTGGCAAAATAAATGCAATCTTTAAAATAACTGTCGTCAATATCATGCATACACCATAATCATGATATTAATCTTTATAACAACATAAAGAAAAAATAATATTACCAAAGTCCTCGCAAAACTGTCCCGTGTAGTTAGGTTGGCACGCACAGACAGTTTGACCAAAGGCTTCATCACAAGTCCCGCCGTACCGACAGGGGTTTGGAGTACATGTACTAACTGAAAATCAATTCAAGACAAAATTATAGCATGTTCAGTTGCTGGTGCATCAAGATATTGTAGTTGTTGTTCTTGTCATTGAAATTGAATATATTGATGGAAAAACCTGTCCTCGGTTATAATATGTGATGCGATCAAGCCAAATCAGTCAGAACTCGGAAATATTGATTTTGAGATATAACCAAACAAAGGAAATTTTTTCCTTTTGTTTCCTATTGTTTTGGAAACTCTTTAATTGCTCATATCTTTGGAACTTTGGTTGTTCAATTTCAATGGGGTTTTCTGCAAAATCCAGCTTTGTAAATGCTTATTACTATCCTATAGGAAATTGGAAATTTATTATTGCCGAGTTCCGACTGATTTTGCTTGATCGCATCACATAATGACTTTGAAAATGGACGGGTGGACGGTTTTTGTGTGTTGTTATATTCTTATTTTAAGCATATTTGAGATTATAATAAAGGCTCATTTATTTCTGCGCAGCCAGGTCTCGAGCCCAGGGTGGCAGCAATTCAATAATAGCAAATATAAGATTTTCTTAAAGTAAAAGGACATGGAAAAAAGTCAAACATACATTTTGTTGCAATTTGCAAATAAAATAAATAAATAAATAAATAAATAAATAAATATATAAATAAATAAATAAATAAATAATAGAAATAAATAAATAAATAAATAATAGAAATAAATAAATAAATAATAGAAATAAATAAAATTTTATTTACCTCTCTCGCAAAATTCTCCATAGTATCCCTGTCTACATAAGCAACCGAAGGCTAGAGCTCCACCGGATATTAGATGATAGCAAATGCCATTGTTATGACATGGAACTGAATCACAAGGATCGAAAGCTACAGAAAAAAGTATTTACCATATGTTTACAGGAATAAAGATATATATTATGGTAACTGTGTGAATCAACAAGGAATGGCTACGTTCATTTAATAATCCTAATTTACGACCACAAAAAATGTATTATTGATGTATCCAACCGGCTTTATAAGGGACGCACCGCTTGATTTTCAAGGGGGCATGGTCGGATATTTTGCGTAAAATTGTTGCAACTTACAAAAATCATAATTTTGGGCTTTTATGGGGGAACTGGAGCAAGAGTTATGACTGTAGAAATCCACCCCCCCATCCCCAACCCACCGAGGCGGCGCCACTGCTAGCGATTTTAAATCGCACGCAGCGACTATGTATGATATGGCATTACGAATTGATACACTTCGCCTCGCTTCCAGTCACGAAGATACTAGTACAGGACCAGCCTGTAGAATCCGTGGCCAAATCATAGAACAAAAGTTTGAGAGTCATTTTGGGATCTTTGATTGATTCTGAATAAATTTAGCTTGGGCTCACCTCCTGAAACTTCCGGGCATTCCGGTGAGGAGTCAATCAAGGTCACATGGGGGTCAAAATGTCAGAATGCACCAATTATGTCAAGTAATATATCAAAATACTCGTATGGCCATGAGGATTCCAAAAATATATAGTTTGTTATGTGTCAGACCTTTCAGGAGGGCGCTATGACGAAAAAATTTCATAGGTCAACGACCTTTTTGAATTCTGACCATAATTAACAACGTCTGATTTTGGCAATTTTGGTGTCAAATTATATGTTTTCTTGCATGAGAAATACAACTAAGCAAATTAAAAAAAACTATACAAGGGTCCTGTACTATACTAACCTTTGCCGCACTCCTTTCCAGAGAATCCAAGTCGGCAGTTGCATACAAATGAGCCCTGTTGATCTGTGCTGCATGTACCCAGATTCAAGCAGGGGTTAGGAATACATGGATTGGTCGCTGAAATAGCATTTTTAATCATCACAATGATTAGAGTAAGTTACACAACGGTATTAAAATGTTACAGTTTGTTTGTGTTTGTTTCTTATGAGAGGAACTTGTTCATGTTGGTATATCTGTGTGTGTTTCACTTTCATTGTACATATATTTCACCCGTTGACCTTAAAATAATGTGCATACAACAAAAGTGGCTTTAATGCTTTAGCGTAAAGCATCACGAGTGATATAAACTATATTAGAATGTGGTATAGTAAAGAAGCATGAATGATATTACATACACGTAAGAAAATCTTATAGTAAAGCATCACGGTTCCGTGTATATGACTGAGCAATTGTTTTTCGTTTTCAACCGAGCGTTTACGGGCATTTACGAAAATGTTTGGCAAACGTTTATGATCGCCAAGTGTTTGCCAAACGTTTGGCGAATACGGCTGTGTATGATCGGTTCTTCATTTTTATAACACGGCATACAAAACCAACACAGAGATAAACAGAAAAAGCGATTTGTTTTTCTTGTTCCATTAATAAGGAAAAATGACAAAAACGAATACGTGAACATTGTTGGATTTTTTCTTTTCTCTTATTTACAATTAGATCGAGAAAAACAAATGTAATCATTAAATGCTTTTTCATGTTTCTCGTGCTAGAAAAAAGGAAAAAACCAACATTGTTGCCCTTTTTCTTACTTGAAAATGGAGCAAGAAAATCAACATTTTAAATTAATACTTTATTCGTTTTTCTCTTATTGGTATTTGTATACTTGTGCTACCTTCAACGGAAACGATCACAGTGGGTTTGTTTTTCTTTTCTTTTCTTTTTCTTGGTTGAAATGATCATGAAAACGATAAATGATCATAGTGGGCCTCATTCATTATGTTTACGATTATTCATTTTTTTATTCACGATTGGCCGGTCATATACATGGACCATCATGAATGAACTAAGAATATTTTATAGTAAAGCATCATGAAGGGTATAAACTAAAGAAATAAAAGAAACATGAATGATATAAACTAAGTAAGAATGTTGGAATTTACTACAGTGCCATGTTCAAATTATGATAGTTTCTCTTTTATTCAGAAACACAAAAATTATGGAAGAAGAGGAGAAAGTTTCTTACAAAATACCGAAGTATTAATGTTTGAAAGTTACAATCACATCGCCTTTTCCCCTACATCTACCGGAAGCATTATTATGTAGGGGGATCGGGGACGAGCATTTTTGTTCCGGTTTTACTGAGCCTCTTTTTGCGGGCGCGAATCCCCAATAATTTCAATTTGAGACTAATGAATGAAGGTGCGTTTTGCTATTTGATGTACCAATGGGCGCAATTTTACCATAATTGAGCCGAACGCTAAAACATAAAAGGAAGATGCACGCGCTACTCCTCTACGATCTAAAACATGAAAAAAGGCACTGATTGATAGAAGTATGATGAGTGGAAGATACAACTTCAGGTTAAATAAAAACTGATAACAGAAAGATAATGGTCCCGAATAATCGATTGAAGTCACAGCATTAATAATGTGGGCAAATGAAAACTACAGGATGAGATGATTCTTAATTCTAATATTCAGAATGTGATACTCACAAATGGCTGCACCGTTAGAGTTTGCATTATTATTAACATAGAAAAGAAATAGGAACCATACAAAATGGACTTTAAACTTCGATCTCCATAACCATGGTAACAGGCATTGTTTTGCATTTACAAATTGTTCTGTATTTGTAACGAAGCATTAGTTGCATAATAGCAAAGGCTATGTCATCTGTCTGGAATGATGTATGGAGCAATTTCCTTCACATTTTTCGTACAGGTTATTTTTGATATAGGCTTACAAACAATAAATACCATAGTGATTAAAGTGTGACTTGTATAAAGGAAGATGCCTTTTTACTGCAGGTAATTCTAACACACATTTCCTGAGCTATATTTTGTATAAGGGTTATTTAGTTTGGGTTAGGGTAAAAAAACGTGTCAAAATGAGTCAGTGAAACATTTGATCATATACAACATAAACAACATACCTATTTAGCTCTCAATCTCTAAATAAAATGATCTGACGTACTTGCACAATTATTAATTCAGCTCTTTATTAGAAGTGAGTGGTAAGATTTTTCATATCCTATTACCTATCGTACATTGAGGCCTACCATTAAAACAAACTGTTTCCAAATGAGAAGCAACAAAGTGTATAACAATGCCTCAAATAGGATAGTACATTATTCCGGTGGTTCCGATACTAAAATTTCAGTTTTTGTTAAAAATAGATACAATTTTGTTTTAAAAGTTTGTCTGACTTACATGTTTCGCATCTCTCTCCAACAAATCCTGTCTGGCATTGACATTGCACCACTCCGTCCAGCGGTTCACTGCATGTACCACCGTTTTTACATGGGTTGTGATCACATGGATTTTCAGGAACTAAAAGACAAATTGAAATAAATTAATGTAATTTCTACGCGAAACAATATATTAATATATGCAGGGTGTCCCAAAAGTCTCTTACAATTTTGAGCTATTGCATCGCTCACACGAGTATTATCGTAAGGAAAA